>NC_055964.1:4002500-4055000 GCF_018492685.1 Alosa sapidissima
ACAATAAACATTAAATTAAAGTGCAAGACTGAAATATAGAACATGTATGTATCAAAATAGAAATATAGGACATATATTAAAAAAAAAATAGAGGTAGTTGTGTTGTATATTTCTATAGTCTTAACAGTTACATGAAGTAACTGGGGGGGGGGGGGTTTGGTAGACAGGATCCTAGTTTCCTAGGTTCCTGGTTGGCTGGTGGGTGGGGGGGGGCTGTCAGTGACGGGAGAGTGGGTAGAGTGTTCAGCATCCTGATTGCTTGGTGGATGAAGCTACTTGCCAGTCTGGTGGTGCGGGAGCGGAGGCTCCTGTACCGCTTTCCAGAGGGCAGGAGGCTGAACAGTTCGTGTGCAGGGTGGGTTGTATCCTTGACAATCATTAGTGCTTTGCGGGTGAGGCGGGTGGTGTAAATGTCCTGCAGGGAGGGGAGTGGTGCTCCAACATGTTAGTACAGCAATTACTCAAGCGTTATTGAGTTTTGATTTTCTTTCAACTCACACATAACACTTAGCTGGGACCCTTAAGTCAAAACAGCAGCCATCTGTGGGCACAATACACTTTTAAAGCCTTTGTCTTACTTGGAGAACTTAATGGATACACTTTAATGCATGGACTGGAAAATGTTGCCATGTGGCTGAGGAGGTGGTGTCCACACACTCTCTCCCTCTCTCTCTCTCTCTCTCTCTCTCTCTCTCTCGCTCTACTGTACATCTCTCTCTCTCTCTCTCACACACACACACACACACACACACACACACACACACACACACACACACACACACACACAGCATGTGGCCAAGGTGTCCAGTAAGAAGCAGATGCTCTGTTGAGTGTACTGGGGCCAGAGTCAGTCAGTTGCTCCCTGGGTAGTGTTTTAGTGCAGTCAGTTGCTCCCTGGGTAGTGTTTTAGTGCAGTCAGTTGCTCCCTGGGTAGTGTCGTAGTGCCGGGAGCTGAAGCTCATCGCCCTACTGGTCAAGGAATAAGGGAAGCATGAGAGGGTAGCTTCCTGATCGGTGAAATGGGAACACACACACAGACACACAGACACACATACACACGGTGTCCACATCACACTCAATCTCAGTGTATACATAAACACCACATATGCTCAGTCCTCACAGAACAGTGGAGTACATTCACTGGCACCAGATTTGGGTTACACAGTACTGTTATGGCTTGTATGGTCGTAAATTCCCTTTTGTCAAGTGTGTGTGTGTCTGTGTATGTCTGTGTGTGTGTGTGTGTGTGTGTGTGTGTGTGTACGTGAGCCCTAGACTATTCTCCATGTAGAAAAGACTAAACCTCACAGCAGTGAAGAACTAAAATGGCTTTTTTACCTTTTATCTTTAGTAATAATAATCATTCCAGATCAGCTCCTTCCACACTGTCCGAGAATGACAAACACACTCACACACACACACGTCTCTCATTTAGACCAAGAGCATCTAATTAGGCTTCTTCATGTAGCTTGTGTGTTTGTTAACTCACGTTGATGAGACGGCCACTGTGACTCTTGTGTTTTGTTTCTAGACACACACATGCACACACACACACACACACACACACACACACACACACACACACACGCACACAGACACAGACACATGTTTGTTTCAACTGACTCAAACCTTTGTTGTCTGGTGACTCAAGCTCTTTGTGTCTTACAGACAACTTGCAGGGGATCATACTGGCCTGTGTAGGAGTCACAGCAGCCCTGGTGACTCTAGTTGCAGCCATCACCTTTTACAACCGAAATCTGAAGAGGTGAGTTTAGATCCAAAACGGAACTTCTTGTTCAGTGTGTGTGTGTGTGTGTGTGTGTGTGTGTGTGTGTGTGTGTTTGTGTGTGTGTTTGTGTGTGCGTTTAAGTGTATGTGTGTTTAAGTGTGTATGAATGTGTATTTTGTGTGTATTGGGTGTCTGCCCCCCCCCCCCCCACCTCCAATCACACCAAATGGGTTTTCATGAAACAATAAGAGGCCATAAAACACTTGAGTGATCTCATGTAGCTCTTAACTTATATGGGACATCAAAAGGGATGTTCATTTATGGCGGGGCTTTTGGGAGCCTGGGGCTGAACCCAGAGTCACCTGAGCAAGAGAGAGAGAGATGGACAGACCAGTGGAGGCAAGGATAGGTTGAGGGAACAAGCCATGTTAGGGGGAGAACACACACACACACACAAACACACACACACACACACACACATACAGACACACACAGACACACACACACACACACACACACACACACACACAGATACACTCTCTGACACACACACAGACACAGATACTCTCTCTCTCATACACCCACACACACACCCACACCCACACACACACACACACACACACACACACTCATACACACTCACACACACATATACACAATTTATCATCATCATTTATTTGGCAGACGCTTTTATCCAAAGAATCCACACACATACTCTCTCTCTCACATACACACACACACACACACACACACACACACACAACCAGGTGTAAACTATACACCCTTACAGATCAGACATGTTGACTGCCTATGCTCAAACTTGTTTAATGTCCACACATCGCTTATCAAAGGCGGGCTGTGTAACGTTTTAGTCAGTAATTAGTGTGCTGTGTGAGTGTCTGTTTCCAGGAGGGCAGCCACACAGCACCAAATTGGAGACTCGGCATCCCCTGCAGATGGCAACACAACATTCTTGTGTGGAGTGCTGAAAACAAATGCACACATTCCCACATGCACAGTCATTGCGTCATATGTGCGCACACTCACACATGGAAATTTTTTTTTTTACATTGTGTTTTTCTTACTTCCAAAACATTGCTGTTTTTATTGTCTTTGTTCAAAATCAAATTATTTAAAAAAGGAAGCATACTTTATCTCTCTCTCTCTTTCTCTCTCTCACAAACACACACACACACATACACACACACACACCCACACCCACTCACACACACACACACACACACACACACATACATTTAGGCTGTTGGAAACTGAGGGCAGTGGCTCTGCCTCCCTGCCTAAATAGAGAGATGTCTCACTAGACATGACTTTGGATTGAATGCATCTCAGCATAGCACTCTAGAATCTTTGGTTAACACTACAGTAACATGTTAGCAAAAGCCGGAACTAAAAAACGAAACTATCTTACGGAAGCTAGCAGGCTAACAGTAGAAAGTTGTTTGACAGGTGGCACATATATCAGACCAGATACTATCAATGGTTACAGCAATAGTATAATCAGATAGTACTGTGTCTATTTCTCCCTAGATTTTGACAAATCTGAGCAAAGATTTGATCTAAGATTTTCACAGCTGTTTCAGACGTTGCCGCAAAGGATTGTGGATAGCAGGGAGCATGAAGGATACATCAACGCTGCCTTCAAAAATGGCCATTATTCGGGTGGTAACAGTGGTTCTTAAAGTGTGGGGCGGGCCCCACTAGTGGGGAATAGAGACATGACAGGTGGGGCGCGATGAACAGGAGGACATTTGTATTTTTAATGCCTATCTTTAATAATGCCTTTCTTTTTTGACAAGGAAGATCATAGATTCAAAACAAAATAGCCACACACAAACATAGGAGTAAACAGACTGACATATGAATTAAAATAACATCTTATCCAGCGGACCGAGACAGGAAATGTAGCATGGAACTAACGTTTCCATTTTGCCGGGTTGATAGGGGCAGGTGGGGCTTGAAAATTCCTCACATCCAAAATGGGGAATGACAGAAAATGTTTGAGAACCACTTTCTCAGGAGGCAGCAAAAAGAGAGTTTTTTTTTTTTTTGTTTCGAACCGCACTTGCTGCCTCACTCTCCTGTTGGATATCTTAAAAGGCAGCAGTTTTTACCGTTTTAAACAGAGCCTTAGACTCCTACACACTCGTGTACTATGCACTCTATGTATTCACTCACTTCCTCTTGTTCATGAGTGCTGGGGGTTGGGGGGGGGGGCTAGTTTGTGGGTATTTATCTTTTATCTACTAATCTTACCTATAAGGGACCATATACAATTTGAACATAAATGTTGATATTTGATGCACTGTACCAGAGTTAGCCTTAGTAGTAAGGGGATGGCCGCTCGCTTAGCTGTGCTTGTGGAACGTTGGTAAAGCTCACTCCCCGACGCCTCAAGAGTGCTGCTGGCATGTGGGCCAGTAGCCTGGGCTATTGGCTCAATTGTTAGCGCGCTCGCCTCCCGATCCGAGGTGCTGCTGTTCGCGGGTTCGAGTCCGGGCGTGTGCAGGGCTGAATCGCGCAGGTTCAACACAACGCAGGTTACACCTATACTGTGCAGGCTGCGCCTCTGTCTCGCCCAGGTAGATTTAGGGTACTTTCCAGCACTTAGGGCTTTCCTCACACAGAGACACAAGGAAGGAGGAACCATTAAGCACGCTCTCTCTTTCTCACACACACACACACACACACACTCCACTCAAAGCAAGCAAGCACCCCCATGGCTGTGTGCTCTGGGTGAGACATCAAAGTGCACAGGAGAGGCCCCTGTGAGGTAGTCGGGTGCAGAGGCTGGCTGGGGGCTGTGGGTGGGGGTTGGGTGGGGTGAGGTAGGCGGGAGAGTCCCTGACAGGGTGTGCCTCTGCAGCTGGGAAAATCCACAAACCGGTGGAGTGGAGTGGGGTTGGGGGTCAAGGTGATGAGGAGGATGGAGGTTTTAATGGGATGAGCAGACCTGTCTGGTTATGGTCGCTGTGTGTGTGTGTGTGTGTGTGTGTGTGTGTGTGTGTGTGACATGTATGTGTGTCTGCATGTTGGATAAAGATGTGTATAACAACACTGCAGGAGCTGTATCGTGCTAAATATGTTCCTTACTTACGCAATAATAACACTTTCACTTTGAAATGATTACACACATTTTGTAATGAGCAACTTAAACACAAAATGGAAGACATTTCTTTAGAGCAAGGAAGTTCAGTATGCACTCTACATTACTCAGGGCTTAAATGGCACCGTGCCTGAATTCAGGCGTGAGCTGCTATGCTTAAGATTTGAAAATAAGCAATGAGACTACAGTAGATACTGTATGATGTCCACATAAATGTCTAAATAAATGATAACTTCAGGCACAGACATTTGTATTGCATCAAGCCCTAATTACTACACAGGGAGTATGACAGCAGTCATTCAACAAGGTGCTATTATGTCTGTTTGAATAAGATTTGAACTTTGAACTCTGCCGCTGACCAGTTTCACATACATGATGAGCGTCTCTCTTTTTCAGGGAAAGACAGGAGAGGCTGAAAGCAACAGTGATCTTTAAACAAATGTGACGTTCTGCTAAGTGTATAGTGTTCTTCTTTATGTATGCTCATGATAGTAATATGTTATGTGTAATGTCATGCAATATCAACAGCACCTGCTATCATATTTATGGGCTTATTTGTTGGGGATGTACCTGTTGATCAGTATTTTTAATAAATGTGTATTCTTTTCATCTGCAGTAAAGACAGCTATAACTGATACATGCACAAAATCATTAAGAGTTTTTGGTGGTTTATCATGTTAAAGGAATTATCCGGAGTACTTTAGGATGATTGGGAGTACATACATTGAGTTGACATCAAAATCATGTCATTCGGATGTGTTTTGAGAAAGTTCGATTTTACAGTTTTTAGTCAAAACTCATTAGCCTGGAAGTGACCAGGGCATGTCATTTCGCCGCTACAACACGCTATTTTTATACCTCTTCTACAGTTCCAAACAACATTACACTTACGTGGTAGTGAGTAGAGGGTCCCTAAAGCCAAACCGAAGTATCCCGAGGTCTTTATGTGGTCGGATAGAGAGTCCAGAATGAATTCCATCAAGCCAGTACCTTTCCGGAAATGTTGCTGTTGCAGCTGGCATCTTTAGGGGAAAGTCCGTAGGAGTCGATTGCATCACGTCGTTGCACGACATCACGTCACGTGACATTTCAAAATTCCAACCTGTTAGTAAGCTCGGGTTTGCTGTTGCATACAACTTCAATTCAATTTGATGTCAACTCAACGTATGTACTCCCAATCATCCGTAAATTGATCTAAAGTGCATTTTACTCCGGATAATTCCTTTAAATCCAGATCACACCTATTCTGACAAACACATTCATCTTATACTGATGGACATAAGTGAACGGATTAACAAACATGCATTGTAGTTATCAATTTAGCTTGCTGTATCATTGCATTTATTTGTTTTGGAAGATGAGCAATTCACTAAAAAGATATGTTGTATATAAAATATATATAAAATATATGTTGTGTATATGTTTCTTCTTCATAACCAATTAATGCTGTTTTTGTTTTGTAAAGCACACTTGAGTTTATATTATTTGTTATAAATTAACTCAAAATAAACAGATATTTTTCAGAATACTTTTTTTTATTATTATTTAACAAGAAATGCAGTCTGGATACAATGTACTAGGAGTAAAATATGCCCATGTACACTTGAGGTCAGTTGCTATTCATAAATCTTGTCTAAGATTCACCATCACAGTTTTAAAAAAAGAGGGGATGTTCTTTTGCAATGTCCATTACACCCTGAAGGCTATTTTAACTTATATAAGATTCGATAAGATTTTCATCTATGTTTGCAGAACCTGCTTATATGACTGGAAATGTAACTTCTGCCCGCTTTTTCTGATTGGGAGAAGAACAAGCCTTTCTTTTGGTCAGCTAAGCAGTCTGCCAGTGGAGGGACAAGCAAGGGCACAGGGCAAAGCACCAAGCTCCTTTGGTCTCTCCTTCTCTGTGTGTTTTTGTGTGTGTATGTGTGTTTTTGTTTTTGTGTGTGTTTTTTTGTTTGTGTGTGTGTGTGTGTTTTTGGTTTTGTGTTTTTGTGTTTGTGTGTGTTTATGTGTGCACGGGCGCATAAGTGTACGGTGCAAAGCACAGGGATGGCATATTTGCTCATGTGCAGACTGTGATAAATAAATGTATGTGCTTATTCTTACAATGCAGATAGACAGAACCAAGCAAACATGACAAAGACAGCTGTCAATTGACATCACTGTAGCTGTCTACCTTTCATGTGACCTTCATTTATGACACTCAAGGTTTCTGCATCAGCAGTGAGCCAGAGAAAGTATTAGTGCGCGAGACCATGCCAGCTAGGACCCTGGCAGTGCCCTTCAATTGGCTTACAGTGACCTTATCGTCCTTTTTCAACTAGCCAAGTGTACATGAGAAAGGCACACAACTTCACCAACGCCATTGATCTGCAGATGCCACTCATTGGGATCGCCTCTGCTGCTCTGGAATGAGAAGAAGAACTGGTAGATTCCATTGACTGGAGCGTTCATTTGGGTGTGCAGCATAGAAATGCACCCTTCTGAAATCTTCACATAACATAACATAACATAACATTAATTGTGTTGTCCTAAGGCTACATCAACAGTACTTTGTTTTCATTTTCAGTAAATCCAAGTAAATCCACACGGGCATTTTCAATTTTGAAACCAAAACATTTACGGTCCACACTCGAGCCTTGATACGCAGGGAAAATGACAAATGTACAGTCAACAAAGTGTAGGTACAGTGGAAAGAATAACCATGTAACAACGCATTATGTAACCGCATTATGTATTAACACCACAAAATGTAATACATTTTCACGTCATTATGTAATAACTCCCGCATGATGTAACAATCTGCTAGCCTGGGTGTTCCCATGCTGCCTTGCGCGCGATTTGATTCACGCTGCTAAGGCAGCCTGGAGACCATGGAGCAAATTTTCGCCTGAGATAGGGAACCAATCACAGAACAGGGGGGAAAGCAAAACGATGATGAGCTATGCACAGACGCATTTGATAGACATCCGTCGCACCCAATAAACGGATCTGGGCATTTTTTTCAAATACGAGAAAATGAACGTTTGGTTCCCAGACCACGTCTCATTGAGAAGTGGTGGTGCTAGCCAGGCTAACAATCTGCCGCATTATGTAATAAACTGCTTAAATGCAATATGTAATTTATCATTGTAAGTCTTCATTGATAAAAACAGCATAACAATGTGTATTTTAATCAAAATTCATTGTAATCATAGATAAGGAGTTGAAAGTGTTCAAATGTAGGCTATGGCCTATTTCTTTACGCAAAAGCTGACTGACTGTCATTAGCTCTGAATGAAGAAATAAAGCAATAGTGCTATTGAGGAAGAAACGTGAAAGAAAGCACAGTGAACATGATCTTAAACCTCAACTGTTCCCGCATTTGGCATTTCTCATTTTTCCGACAACATAAATGCATGGCTCCGAAGCCTAATTAATCCCACCATTGCATTTTTGACAAGTATTGGGAATAGGCTTGGGTAGACTTAAAAGCCTTAAGTTAAAAAATACAAATGCCTGTGTCTCCCATGTTTTGCCTGTAGTTGTAGGCCTATAGTCTAAGTTTGTGCCGGCATGACCACCTTCCCCCTATTGCGTTCGTTTACGTTTTGTGAATGAGCCTCTGCTGTGCCAGTTGGTTTCAAGAATCTCTATAAAGTACTGGATTGATTAACCTCTATTGTCGCCGGCGCCACCCTATCAACAATAAAGTGATTCTTGATCGGTGGTTGTTTTGATTGGCGGTGTAGGGGAGAACAGTGGTAGCACTTTTTTATATTACATGATTCACTATTATAGCACTGTCATGATGCCAACTTACAACTGCAGCCTGGGCCTAGGCCTACGTTCTGCGCTTATTTTTATGACTGCGTCAGCCAGCTCACTCTTAACTTAAATTGCTAATAGGCCTAAACTGGTTGCTGGTTTGTTGAGAGATCACACCTTTCCATTAATCTGATTTGCATTACTTTAAGCGCAATCCATGTCAAAAGAAAATGCGCATCTGCGTGCGTTTCACTGTTGCGTTCATTTAATTGGCCATTGCGGTATCAAAATGTGAAGTCATCAGGCCATCATTACTGTGAATATGGGAACAGGCTATTTCTATTTCTATTCCATATCCGAACCCACAACATAGCGTACCCAAACTTCAACCTCAACTGCTGCCGTTGGACGGGAATCCCAATGTCACGTAGCCTACACAGTAGTCCATATGTACAGAAAAATAACATCCACGTATAAGCAGCTTGAAAAATTCCAGTAGAAGCACATCTATGTTAAATAAATATTTTTCCATGTAAGAAGGGTGTCACTTGCGCTCAAGCCTTTTCGGTACTCACAGTCCAGGACCAAGGGTCAGAGAAACTGGCTGGGCTACTTTGAAGAGACTAAACCCAAGGATGACCAGAGCACCATGAGCAGAGAACTTTTAAACTTGTTTTAATATGGTGCACAATCGGCTGACGTTTCGACGCACTGCGTCTTCCTCAGAGTCCACTAGGCCTACTGTCGGCATTGAACAACATGCTGTTTCACCTTGTAGTGGCGCTCGACCTTAATACAGTCCCCAGAAGTGCTTAGTTGGAAAAGTGCTTAAGTCAGTAGCAGAATGCACGCAAGAGTTGTTAACATAAGAAACGCCAGATTTTGAAGTTGGTCCTAGCAAACACATAGCTGCCTCTATGGTGTGTAAAAAGACAGTCAAGTCAAGTTAAGGACAGAATGTGCACAGGCAGAAAAACGCTTCGTTTTTAGTTTTTCGCTTTAGTTGCACTTTTTGGGGGCCTAGCAGCGAAGCTGCGAAGGCACCCATTGAGTTACTAGCTTTCCCTATTATTAGGGGCCAAGCAGCGAAGCTGCAGGACCCCATTGAGTTAGTAGCTTTTCCTATTATTATTCTGCCATTGGAGTCTATGGCAGCCCATAGAACGCCTTGGTAAAAAGTGCTGAAATTTGGCAGAAAGTTTCGGGACTCTCCACTGACCACTCACGCTCATTTGCGGATCTCTAAACCCAGTCGTCTAGCGCCACCAACGGGTCAAAATTTGGCCAAAAATTGAACCACTGTGTTGAAAGTTATGAAATTCGGCGCACTGATTCAGGACCGTCCCATGATCACTCTCACCAATTTACAGAACTCTATGCCCAACACTCTAGCGCCACCAATGGGTCAAAACTAGATTGCATTCACGCATGAGACCATTGAACGGTACATCCGATTTTCACAAATCAGGCACTGCTGGAATCCCTGGACCGGCCTGAGTTCAATGACTCCTATTACGTCACTGTCCCCCATATTGGACCTCCGCCATATTGGATTTAGTCCAAACTCTACGAAAAGTTTCAGCGGTTATAAATTTCATCCGATTTTCACGGAACTCGAACTCAGAGATGATCTTCTGACCGAGCCGCACAAACGATACTTGACAAATGTTTCAATTTCAACTTTGTGTGCCCGTGACAGCCAATCAAATATTGCGACGAAGCCGCCAAACAGGAAGTGGACTAACATCTCGGTGACGCTTTGAGTTAACATAACAAAACTCAATACCATTAATCAGGACACTGTCCCAATCACTCACAGCAATTTTTATGCATATACATTGAACGCTCTACACCACCACCAGTTCAATGTTGGACATGCATTCATGCATGTGATCCTTGACTCTTTTGTTTGATTTTCACAATTGAGGTAGCGTCTGAATCCTTGGACCATCCCAAGTTCATCGACCCCTATCGCGTCACTTTCCACCATATTGGACCTCCGCCATATTGGATTTGGTCCAAACTCTACAGAAAGTTTCAGCGGTCACAAATTTCATCCGATTTTCACAGAACTTGGTGGAGATGATCTTCAGACTGAGCCGCACAACCGATACTTGTCAGATTTTTCAAATTCCACTTTATTGGCCCATGACAGCCAATCAAATATAGCAATGAAGCCGCAAAACAGGAAGTGGGCTAACATCTCGGAGACGCTTTAATGTATGAAGTCCAAACTTGGTACAGGGACTTTGTATCTGATTGTGAGGACACAGTAGGAAATTGGCATCATTTGGCCTCTATAGGGGGCGCTGTAATACAGGAAGTGGGCTCATATCTCAGGAACGCTTCGATGTATGAAGTCCAAACTTGATACAAGGACATATTAGCTGATTGTGAGAACATGCAAGGAAAGTGCTCTCATTTGGCTTCTAGGGGTGCTGAAATAAAGAAAGTGAGCTCACATCTCAGCAACACTTTGGTGTATGAAGTCCAAACTTGGTAGAGGGACATGGTAGCTGATTGTGAGAACGCACAAGGACATTGGTGTAATTTGGCCTTTAGGGGCGCTGTAACAAAGTAAATGAGCTTATTTCTCAGCCATTCTTTATCCAATTGCCATCAAACTTGCTGTGAGTGCTTGCTCATGCCATGGCAATGCCATTCCTGCTATAGCGCACTGCTTGGCCCCCACATTGCTGCTTGCAGCTATATTTGTTTTTACTTTTGCACCCTTACGCACATGGGAGAATTTGCACCTTAGAGCGGAGCAAATAATGTCAGTTATTTGGTGAAAATGGGCAATGGGTATGGGCAAGTTCGTTGTAAGCCCTGATTTATATTATTTGGTAGGCCTAGCCGCCAAGGCCTATACAGAGCATTCAATTTGTAGCCTTAGAAAGTCAGGAACGTTTGGATGAAGTAAACCTATATGACGGGATTACTGTTTTCAATAAGGCCTTAATTGCCAGCTGAGTTTGCTAAATATTGGCTAGGCCAACAAAAATGGAACTGGCTTTGTTACACTGTAACTTAAAGAAGAATTTTATCTTAACGAAACACAAAAGACTGAGTAGATCACATTCCACTGAGGTAGTTTAAAGTAAGTTGCCATACGCCCTTTGGTGCGTAACAGGCTACAGGAAAATCCCAGACACTTGTGAAACGATGCAAAAACTTCTTAACAAACAAACATTTTTCCTCCAGGGCTCAATGTTTCATCAGTCAGCGTCCACAAAGTTAATCAAGTAGTTCAAACGTAACTTTAGTACCAAATGAAAACAAGATCTTCCTAAAAAAACTTAGGCTGTGTGAGTGAGAAACCAATGGTGCTGAGTGCGGGAAAAGTTGAGGACAAGATTTAAAAATAATGTTCACTGTGCTTTCTGTAGAAGAATAGGCCTACAGAAAGACTAAAAAACACGTTTCTTATTTAATAACACTATTGTTTTATTTCTTCATTCAGAGCTCATGACAGCCAGACAGCCTTTGCATAAAGAAATAGTCTATAGCCTGAATTTGAACACTTTCATAACTTTTATGATTACAATGAATTATGAGTAGCCTAAAATACACATTAATATGCTGTTCTTATCAATGAAGACACCCACATTTTGTAAAAACAACCGCAATATGTAATAACTTATTACATAATGTGCCAAAATGTATTACATATTGCATTGAGCCAGTTTATTACATAATGCGCCCGATTATTACAAAATGCAGCAGTTACTACATAATGGCGTGAAAATGTATTACATTTTGTAGAGTTATTACATAATGCGTGTTATTACATAATGCATTGTTACAAACCATCAAATACAATCTGAAACTGTAAATGACTATGAACAGTCTCTGGAGCATCATATTTCAGTATTTTACAGTCTCTGGAGCATCATATTTCAGTATTTTACAGAATATAAGTTCAACAGTGGCTTTCATGTGCAAATGTATTCAATTGAATTCATATTAAATAGAGACATTTACATTAACAATAGACATTTTATACACTTACATTCACAGAGCTTTTTACAAAACGCAACATTTTAAAAATTAATTCTTCAATCAATTGTAACTACTGAGACATTGAAGATAAGTGAATATCATTATGAATTAAATTTAACAGTGACAAGATCATTTACCTATACTCACATTCTCTTTATTCACATCAGATAGGATTGGTGTGATATGACAAAGGAGTGAAACCATCACAGTTAGAATTGCTCTGATTTCCATATCAGCCTGTATGGAAATCCAGAAGGGTTGATGTTATTGAACATTATTAAGAAGATAATATGTCATATGATCTTGAATTACCTTTCTGCCTGGTAATAGAGACATAGGAATGCACTTTTGAAGACTATACTACAAATCTATTGGTATAGGTAAGAATATGCACAGTACCTGTTAACAAGAGATGTCCAAAATATCTTGACCTGAAAGTCAGAAAATGGACTGCAGAATTCATTGCAGTCCAGGTTTAATATATGCAGCTTCTCAGGAAGGAAATGTTTACTCTAGCAAAATTATTCATGCTATCTTATATCTTACTGTCTTTTTTTCTGCAAGAGTACTGTCCTCTTATCAAGGGCGTAGAGTTTCTAAATATGTAAATATTTATTCTTGAATATGCAGTGTGCAGGCTGCATTTGTGCAGGTATAATTTATTGTGAAAGTACAATGAAGTTTAAATTATTATTTTTTAATAAATGCCCTCAAATAAACAGATATTTTTCAGAATACTTTTTTAAAATTATTATTTAACGAGAAATGTAGTCTGGATACAATGATCTAGGAGTAAAATGTGCCCATGTACACTTGAGGTCAGTTGCAATTCGAAAAGTCCAGTCTAAGATACCATCAGAGTTTGAAAATAGAGGGGATGTTCTTTTGCAATGTCCATTACACCCTGAAGGCTATTTTGTGTTTTAGCTTATGTAAGATTTGCATCTGGTTTGTATATGTAAACTCTTCGTAAATCAGAGACTGCTTATTTGACTGAGAATTTAACTTTTGCCTGCTTTCTCTGATTGGCAAAAGCACTGGCCCTTCGATTGGCCATAAAGTAGGCTCTCGGCCAGAGCAGAGGCATGCAGGGCTACAGGACAAAGCACCAAGCTCTTTTGGCCTATATCAATGTGTGTGTGTGTGTGTGTGTGTGTGTGTGTGTGTGTATGTGTATATTTATATTAATCAATTTGTGTATTTGTATGTGTACGTGTGGTGTGATAGTTTGTGTTTATGTGTGTGTGTCAGCTTGCTTTGAGTTCAATCTCAATCTTTGTCACAGACAGAAAGAGTGTGTGTGTGTGTGTGTGTGTAAATAAGCTAAAGTAAAAAGTTAATTGAAGTGTTCATTAAAAAAAGACAGAACTAAGTAAATTTGAGAACAGGTGTTTATTGACATTACAGTAGCTTTCTACCTTTCTTGTAGTTGCAGATAGACAGAACCAAGCAAACTTAAAGCGTAACTCTCGCCAAAATGCAAAGGGTGTTTTTGTGAATGTACCAGTCAAACTTTCGTTTAAAAGCATAATTATGTCGGAAACACCACTTTTCAGCTGGACTGTATTGTCATTTTCGAGTCAAATGGCCTTTTTAAAACACTAAGAAGGCTATTTATATAATTTTTTTAAACCAGGAAAAGTCCCATTGAGTTACAATAACTCTTCTCCCAGGGAGTTCTGGCCAAGACTGGCGGCAAAAAGGTTAAAAATACATACAATTGCACTGTTCAGTCAAAGTTGACTTTAAAAGGTTTTTAAAAGTATTGAAAGGTGAATTGATCGTAGATTTAAGGATTTTTGGAGTTCATTCCAGACATTAGGTGCATAAGATGAGAAAGCTGTTTTACCAAGTTCTGTTTTTGTTGATGTAAATGTAAATCAGGTTTCTAAGCCAAGTATATTTGCATATACAAGGAATTTGGTCTCTGCACTTATCCTATTCGTGAATTAGTGAACACACAGAGCACACAGTGAACACACAGTGAGGTGAAGCACACACTAACCCGGAGCAGTGAGCTGCCTGCTACAGCGGCATTCGGGGAGCAGTGAGGGCTTAGATGCCATGCTCAAGGGCACTTCAGCCATGGATGTGGGCAACCCTTCGGTTACAGGCACGAAGCCCTAACCAGTAGGCCACGGCTGCCCCTAAATTTGATGGAATAACTAATTTTCCCCTTGAGGATCAATAAAGTATCTATCTGTCTATCTATCTATCTATCTATCTACAGTACCCTCCAGGATTGTTGGCACCTCTGCTGAAGTTGAATAAAAACCGGTATAAAAAATAATCTGTTGTAATTTGTAAAAGCTTGCAATATTCTCCTTATTTACCCCATAAAGTTAGAGAATACAAAGCAAGGGATTTAAGACCGATCGTCTTTACAAAATCTCCACAGATCGTCCAGATTCATAGGTCCACACTTGTGCATTCTCCTCTTTGACTCACCCCAATGTTTTCCTATGGAGTTTAGATCAGGGGACTGAGATGGCAATGTCCGAAGCTTGATTTAGTGTTCAGCATTTTCTTGATGTTCATGATACCATGCACCTTAATTAGGTTCCCAAGGCCTTTGGGAATAAAAACAGCCCCTCCACCATAATTCTCATTAGCCATGGGGTTCTTTTCAGTATAGCCATTCTTCTATGTACGCCAAACACACCTAAAGTGTTTCTAGCCAAATTTTCATTACCTACTGGGAATCCAGAGTTCTTGTGAAAGCATTTGCTCAGCGAGAGACTCTGGCAACGAGTTATGATGCATGTAACTTTTGCCCCTTGAATCGCGAGGAACCAATCACATCTGTGTATCTGATATAGGCGGGCCAGAGGCGAGCTAAACAGATGACAGACGTAGTGTTATCCAATTGCGTCGAAGTCCGGAATCAGTCAGTTACAGTTTTTCTCAGTTGCTTTGGTGCTTTTCTCAGATCAGAATGAAAATTCTCATAACTATTAGTTCAACCTCCACAACATTTAGTAATTTGTGTACATCATAGTAGCAATTTCTCCTTCCTCTGAACAAATTGCAAATGCTTTTGAACATGTATCAGTTGCTTTGTCATGTCAGTCAAAATGAACTATACTTATGGATGCTTACAGTAATAGTTGTTCCCAATAAAACTAATAGTCTTCATTTCATTGCTTGAGTCATTACATACAAAATTGGTGAACTAGTTATCAAATTCTGTCACAATGCTGTAGAATTGCAAAGAGCATATACAGTAAAACTGTGAAACGTACAAATTCAGTGTCTTGTACTCACTTACTCCCCTAACTACAGCAATGTGTAACTTTACTGTAGTTTTCAAATGGCTGTACAAGTACTGTATAGTGCTGTCTTGAGCATGTTCAGGTAGTGTCAACGAGTTCTGGCCTTTTTTTGCATGGGAAAACACTGAGAGCATAAACTGTCGTAATGAAAACATGACAAAGCCATTTGACTATCTTGTTCATAAACGATGGTGTCAAGACTTCTCATTTTGATGACACTGGCAGTTTCATTGACATAAATACTTGCTTTTGAGGAATGGACTATCCATTTTGAGCAAGTGACGTGCTTTTGCAGGTTAACCACTAGGTTTTGCAGTTTGTTTTGAGAAATGCACTAACTGCTGTGCAAATGTTAATAGTGATGTGAGAAAAGCACCAAAGCGACTGAGAAAAACTGTAACATTGATCGTATAGCGTTATCCAAATTTGTGCAGTGAGATTTTCAAATGCGTGCTTGGTGCCGCCCCTCGAGTGGGCAGCCGTGGCCTACTGGTTAGCGCTTCATACTTGGAACCGTAGGGTTGCCGGTTTGAACCCCGACCAGTAGGCACGGCTGCAGTGCCCTTGAGCAAGGCACCAAACCCCTCACTGCTCCCCGAGCGCTGTTGTTGCTGGCAGCTCACTGCGCCAGGATTAGTGTGTGCTTCACCTCACTGTGTGTTCACTGTGTGCTGAGTGTGGTTCACTAATTCACGGATTGGAATAAATGCAGAGACCAAATTTCCCTCACGGGATCAAAAGAGTATTTATACTTATACTTATTACGTTATTCATGGCCAGAGCCTTAATCTTTCAGATTGTGTCTGGTCCTCCAGGCTAACAATAGACTACACTTCCAGACAAAGTCACTGTACCATTCAGTAACTCCTGCCATTTACATTGGTAATTAAATGACTGGACAGGCTTTTACCTGGCATGCCCTCTAAATAATCTATTTGCAGTGAGGTCACTTTTGAAGATTTTTTGGGGGACTTGGTGACCCCAAGATGATACCTTTGTCTGTAACTCTCCAAAAGTGGTTCTTATGGAATTTTTTGCTTCTCTTCAAGGTTGGATTTTTCCTATTTTTTTTTAATTGTGAGATTACAATAAATTACCAACAGATTGTTTTTTATACCGGTTTTAAGTTTAACTTTAGCAGAGGTTCCAATAATTCTGGAGGGTACTGTATCTATCTATCTATTTAGTATTTTTTCTGACGACCTTGTCCTGTAAACACTATTATGGTAAGTAAGCAAAATTGAAATGTAGAGGGGTAATTTACCCATTAGAGCTTTAGCAATGAAAATCAATAAATGGAATTGCGGGAGGACCATTGTACAGTTTTATACAGAATGCAGTGGTGAGTCCTGGCTGCTGCACCTGTAATGAAACGCAGGGCTGAGTGGTATAAAACATCTAGTTTTTTTTAAATAAAGATGAAGTAGAGTGCATATAAATTAGGTCACCATAATCCAACACTCATAAGAATGTGCTCTGCACCAACCTTTTCCTTGCTGAATAAGGAAAGCACTTCTTTAATCTAAAATAAAAACCTGACTTGGGTGTGAGTTTTTTTTAACAGCCTCTCAATATGGACCCCAAAAGACAAATACCTAGGTATTTGTAGGAAGTTACTCTCTCTATTGGAATACCATTTTGTGTTGAAATAGTGAAATCTATAGGAGAATGTGAATGTGTATTGATTTTGTATCCATTGATTTTGTTTTTTTAGCATTTAATACCTTACTTTTAATACCTAATAACTTTACTCCTACCAGAGATGTTTGTACCTGACTAAAAGCATACTGTACCAGACTGCACCACTAATGACACTAATGACAGTCTTTGGACCAACATATTTCAGTATTTACTGATTATCAGTTCAAAATGGGTCTTTAAGGTACTTCAAGAAATTTAGTTAAATGTTCATGTTTACCTATTCACATACCACCATTAATAATACGTACTGTGGAGACATTTACATTAATTGTATTTAAAAGACTCTTATATCTTTACAAAACCCTATATTATAAACATCCATTCTTTAAATTTACAAATACCACTGAAACTTTGAAGATGCAATTATTATGAATTATAGTTAGCAGTGTTAAGATTTACCTTTGGGGGGCGCTGTGGTGCAACTGGCTACAGTGTCCATACCATGTTTAGGTCCGAGTGCCCTCAGGGACCCAGGTTCGAGTCTGACCTGCGGTCATTTCCCAATCTCACCTCACATCTCTTTCTCCCACTTCCTTCCTGTCACACTCCACCGTGCTATCTGAATAAAGGCAAAAAGCCCAAAAATATGTAAAAAGAATGATAATTTCCTGTGCTTGGCATGGCTAGCACCGTGTTGTTTTGTCCATCCTAGCCAGAAAATAATATGGATTTTTATATTTTTGCACATGAAGGATATTGGCTACATTATGTTATTATCTGTTAAATTATAGCACATGACTAGCTGTAACTGCATACCAGGAAGAATATAACTTGACATTTAATCACATTGCATAGGATTGGTGTGATATGACAAAAGAGTGAAACTATCACAATTAGGGTGGCTTTGACTTCCATGTCAGCCTGTGAGGAAATCCAGAGGGGTTGACATTGCTGAACATTAATTTACAACTTTAGGTTTACAACTAACAAATATGCTTCACATTTTGAATAAAATGCTTTGTAATGCAATAGAGAAATAGGAATTCACAGCTGCACGTTGGAGACTACAACTACTTGTTTTGTAGTTTATGTAGAAAATAATATGCACAGTACCTGTTAACAGGGTGTCCAAAGTATCTTGGTGGCCTGATAGTCAGAAAATGGAATGCTGAATTCATTCCAGTTCAGGCTATGCAGCTTTTCAAGAAGGAAATGTTTTCTCTAGCAACATTGTTAATGTTAATGCTATCTTATTTACTCAGGAGTAGCCCCAACTCAAGGGCGTTTCTGTATGTATTTATGTTATTGTTTACTCTTACAGTAGATTGTGCAGATTGTTTTTTTTTTGCGCAATTACTTAATTGAATGTCAAGTATCATTTAATGGGAAAATACAAAGTGGGGATTCCCCTTTTTGTCTTGATCTTTAATCCGCCTTAGAAATTACAGCACATTTTTGCAATGCCTCCAACATTGGGCTGACATTATTATTTAAGGGTCATTCTATGAAACGGGTGCCTTTTGCGTCCACAACATTTAATGAGATTCATAAGGCCCAAACTAAAGACAAAGTGTGTTTCTAACGCCTAAAGCTAATAATTCAATGGTTCTTGTTAACATGACGTAGGCTACAAGAAAATACTATTATTAAAGAGTATCACACTGTTTTTAACCATTTTTCACAAGTGCATGTGTCCGGGTTGACCGACATGACATGCATCTAAAATATCAAGTCAGGTCAAGTCACTTTTATTTATATAGCGTATATATTTTGTTTTTTATTAAATATCACCATGTAAATGTTATGGGGCAGTCATGGCCTACTGGTTAGGGCTTCAGGCTTGAGCAAGGCACCTAACCCCTCACTGCTCCTTGAGCGCCGCTGTAGCAAGGCAGCTCACTGCTCCGGGTTAGTGTGTGCTTCACCTCACTCTGTGTTCACTGTGTGCTCGGTGTGTTCACTAATTCACGGATGATATAAATGCAGAGACCAAATTCCTTGTATACGCCAGTATACTTAGCCTAGAAAACTAATTTACATTTACATTTTTACATTATATTCTAATCAAACCTTTGTTATTTTCAGAATTAAATATATTTTCCTGATGACATTAGACATATTTATTCAGAATAAAATCATGTTTTTTGCCAAATATTTTAGGATTTTTTGGTTGATTTACCACCCCATCACATTAACTAGTTTTGTCTGTAAATAGCGTACTGTTACTTGAAATTAAATCAAAGACAATTTAATGTCTGCCTGCGGACCACACAAGAACATACGCAGAACAATTCTGACATTCTTTTGCATTGTTGTTTTTTCATTACTACGAGGTGATCCGTCAAGCTTAAGCCAACCACTCCTACACAATTACAGTTACATTACAGTTTTGACACTATCATTGCTAAGCAAATGACATTTCTAATTGAAGGCATATATGTTAAGTCAATAACTTGACCACGCGGATAAGTAGGGCTATTTTATTATTAAATGTACCACCCCATCATATTTATTATATTTCAATCCATTATATTTCAATATAATATGTATATATGTATATATCTTTAATGCTATGGATAAATTGAAAAGAAGTTTACTTTTGAACTTTTGAAAAATATTAATGGTTAAAAAGCATGCACAGATCAACTATGCCTTGGGCTGCTTTATACATCAGCTGATATAAGAAATATTCAAGTATCATCACATCATATGATGCTAGATATGGGTAGCCTAGACTGTCCTAAAAAACAAGATGTATAGCTGGCCCTTCCAACAATCGAGTATACACACTCATGGGAATCTGGGTGCGATTCGGAGTATACACACCCAAAGAACCACAGAACGATTCCCACCCATGGTCATCTCTCTCTCTCCCACCTCACTTCCTGTCTATCTCCACTGTCATGTAAATTGCCTATATGCCACACACTTCCTGGAAAGCTTTTCAGCCAGCACAAACCCTTCTGATGGATGGACCATGACCTGCATTGTTTTAGTGTACCTGTTTACAGACCCGGTTGGGTGTTACACTTATTGAATGACCACGTTCAAATGCTGAAGGATTTATGTGTGTGTCGAAGTTGAAAGAGTTGCCCTGTTGGGCATAAATAGGATGTTTAGTGTGGGAGTGAACACAAAAGGAGCAGAATAGAACAGAAGATGCTGTTACTGATGCTCCACCAGAAATAAATGTGCTCACTGAAGAGCCTCCATGGCATATAGTCCATTAAAGACAAAAAGCCCCAAAAATATACTTTAAAAGAATGTTTCGCATGTGTGTGCAATGAGTCTTCCGTGCTGTATCAGAAAATCATTTGGTTTTCTAACCTTGAACATGAACCCTGTGAATGACCTTTGACATACAGAGAAGCTTGGAGGACAGGAATATGAAGAATGCTTTTATATGTTGTGCTTGCATTCACCAAAAAGAAATTCTACATGCGTGAGTGCTAGTGCAAGTCTCTCTGTGTGTAATGCTCAAAGTAACCGGCACGCTGCTTTGGATTCCAAGTGAGCAAGCCGTGACTCCAGTGCCCTTTGCACGTCAGAGAAAGAAAAACACACACACACACACACACACACACACACTCACTCACACACACACACACACACACACACTCACTCACTCACATAGGAGCAATATGTTGCCATGCCCATCGGGGGTTTCTATCAGGGAGGTCTCCTCTGTTGATAAGATTTGGCTTTTAGACTTGTAATCTCTTCTACGGGGTGCAAATTTCCAGGCTTTCAAGCTTCAGTCTCCGCTCACAAAAAACCCAATGGAGCAGATCGCAGAGTCAGAAGCTGATTAATTACTCGTGGATGAAAGTTTTGGGGTCGTGTGTGTATGAGTGTGTGTGTGTGTGTGTGTGTGAGTTGGGGGTTGTGGGGGTGGTGACGTTCATCTTGCTGTAGGTGCTTGTTCTTTGCTCTGATCCCTGTGCCTGCTTATCTTCTAGTGCTCGTAATTAGCAGAGAACGAGTCAAGGGCAAATAAATAAGAGCTGCGGCGCTGTGTTCCAGCCTGTTTTCCCACAGGAGGGAAATTTCCCGTCCGAATCACCATGTTATCCTTCTAAACGATAGAGGGGGGAGAGGGGGGGGGGGGTAGAGGAGGGAGGGGGAAGGCCATTTGTGTGTGTGTGTGGAGGGTTTTCCTCTGTCTTTGTTTTATGCTGATCTTCTTTCCTCTCAAGTTCTGCCACAGATGTGCAGGTGTGTGCTGACAGTCCTTGTTTGATGTTTATAGTAAGTCTCCTAAACACACCTGTCATTTAGTACGGCTTAAAGAAAAGACCTTGTTACACAAACTCAAACACACACACATACACACACACACACACTTAATCATTTATATAAAGTAAGATGTTTTCAGGCAATGAATGAATGCCTACATACAGACAGCCAGAGAGGATAATGTGACATTATCATAATAAAAAAGTTGCATTTATTCCCTAGTCACACAGCTTCACCCATTCCCCACATGCTCTCCTCTTACCAACGGTAGTCTGCCCCCTTCTTCTCTTTCTTTCATTTTTTCCCTCCAGGGTTTCTGCGGGGTTGTTAGTGAGACGGCCTCGTATTTATCATCATTTGGGGAGTCGGCTTCCTTTTTTGAGCCCTGTACGTCATCCTCTGGGGCCACAGGAAACGGCGCGCTCGAGACCTCGCTTCACCACAGAAGATCGTATAATGGGTCAGAAGCGGGCCGAGCTTCGCCCTGTCGCCACTGGCGACCCAGAGGCTCTCGCGTCCCAGATGGAGGGCTCGCCCCGCGGTGGAAAAGCCTTAAAGGCCAAGTCAATCAGGCCGCGGTACTGCAGTGGAAAACACAGCCGAGCTCTGAAGGGCCGGAAAAAGGCGCCCAAAAAATGCGGCGTGCCACTGCCATGGGCAAGGAGGGGCAGGCGGAGAAAGGAGGCAGCGATAGAGCGCAGCTCACCATGCAGAAATGGCTTTCAGGCAGATGGAAACTCGTGTTTCTATAAACAGACATGGGCTGGAAGCAGCCATCAGTCTGTTAGAAATATTCCGATGCCAAACATGCAAAAGGGTTTGTGTTAGTGAGAGAGTGTGTGTGTGTATGTTTTGTGTGCTGGGAGATGCAACAGAAATGTTTGAAGAAAAAAAATGGATGCACGCCTTTAATTATGCTGTTGATGGAAATACTTGTAATGCTGTATAGCTTGTCAACCAAATGTCTTGCAACACCTCTTGCTAGAGACTGGGGGTGTTTATATGCATAAGAGTTATAATGTTACTCGATAGCGTTGCGAATAAACATATCAAATTGCTGTAGCCGCTTGGCGAAATATAACAAATGGAAATCGGGTGTGTTTATTTTCTGGGATGCATGCACCAAGTTAGCTCAGTGACCTACGCAAACACTTTTGCTTTGCTTGACATTGTGCTTCACTGATTGGCCCTGAAGTCAACATGCAACCACAGGCGCTTAATTCAATTAGAGACGCTATCTTTCCCCCTTCTTCCTTATTGTTTCCTGTGGCTTTGAGACTTGCCACACGTTCGCTCGGCTTTGTCTGCCAACCAAAACAGTGCTCGCTCACTGCCATCTTTGTTTATTTTTGTGCAGTTACTGTACATCGTTCCATATGACTGCAGTTCTAACAGGTTATACCATGAACTCAGTGCTCTCTGTTTCAGAACTGAACTCTACACTAAAAAGGAAAAGAATACCCCCCCCTACACACACACACAACAAGGCTTGTAAAGTGTCTTTTCATACATCATTGTACAAACACTGCTTTTTTTTCCCGCCGAGAGAGAGAGAGAGAGAGAGAGAGAGAGAGAGAGAGAGAGAGAAAAGACACATCAGTCTTGTTTTGTAATAGACAAACTCTGTGTTCTACAGCTTCACTGGGAATCAGCACAGAGGCTCTGGGGCTCTGTACAAAGCATCACTATAGGATGATACATGTGGCGAAAGCTGCACTCCAAAGAAGGAGCCCCAATCCTCTCCAGATCCCTTCAATCTGGGACAACTTTGATCCAGCCATTACAGATAATGGCTTTGAACTGGCAGAAACAATTATGCGTAATGGTCCGCTTGAGCAACTACGATTATTTGCCAAAATCACAGGGTTTTTTTGAGGACAAGTTGTTTTTAAAAAGAAAGAAACTTCAAAGTAAACATTTTTTTCCCACTCGTTGTTCATCTCTTTGGGTTTTCCCCAGCTAGTGCAGTTGTCTGATGGTAACATTGAGATTATTTCCGATGACCGACAGCAAGGTGTTAGTCTTAAAGGACAATTCCGGCGCAAAATGAATAATAACACATGTGTACCAAGTTCGACCGTTCGCTGGGATTTATTTTCATGCTAGTCGAATGTGACCAGTTTTATTGCAAACCGCTAATTAGCGTTTAACGCTAGCCTTCGGGGCACACGTACAGTAAAAAGAAATCGCTATTTCTATACCACTAACAAGGCTCAAAACAGCACCACACTTACACAGTAGCATAATGAGGGTCTCTACATGTAAACCGAAGCATTGAGAACTTTGTAAGTGTACAGGCAGTTTATTAAAAAGAAACACATTACCGTTCACATCTGGTTCACATATACAGGCAGGCGATGTGAACTAAAATCAAACGTAATTTGCTCAATATAGGCCTATCAGAAATAATAGCTCCGATGTAACATAACTTGTATAGTGTACTTACTTAGTGGATGTCCATCTGGTCCCTCTGGTATGGATCGCCGCCTCCAATTTCTTTTCGGGACATGGAAAAAAGTTTCAACTACAGCCCTGTTTATCAATGAGGGCAAATCTTCAGACTCTACAAAACACTGCGTCTCTTGGGGGTCGCGACGCAACAGGTCCCTCTCCATGCAACACAGGCACTCCTCTTCGGTGGCCATAGCTTCACAATGTCCGCAGGTAGCCTACAGTTTCCAGAAGCGGCATTGACTACAGGTAGCTCTCTCTCTCATAGCCCTTTCAAGGAGCTCCCGCAGCTCTTCGTTGGTATATTCCGACGTCCAATAAGGGTTCATCCTCGATGTCTTCAAATTCGTTCAAATAACCTGCCATCTCTTATGTCTCCTGTTGCGTTCAGTGCTTCTCTTTTGCACAGTCCTTTCTTTCAGCAACAACGTTTCACGCGAGATTCACTTCACATCCCAGAGTTCTGTTTTCCCAAGGCGCCTGCCTGTATGTGAACCAGACGTGAACGGTAATGTGTTTCTTTTTAATAAACTGCCTGTACACTTACAAAGTTCTCAATGCTTCGGTTTACATGTAGAGACCCTCATTATGCTACTGTGTAAGTGTGGTGCTATTTTGAGCCTTGTTAGTTGTATAGAAATAGCAATTTCTTTCTACTGTACGTGTGCCCCGAAGGCTAGCGTTAATCGCTAATTAGCGGTTTGCAATGAAACTGGTCACATTCGACTAGCATGAAAATAAATCCCAGCGAACGGTCGAACTCAGTACACATGTGTTATTAACCCCTAGGTTAATTTTGTGCCGGAATTGACCTTTAACGGTTGGACCTTGACTCAAATCAGCAGCCAGGATGCCACTGCAGGTTGTGAGTCAAAGCGTAGATGCAGGGGCGTAGCTACCCATTTTTTGAGGGGTATGCAACAACAAATTGGCGCCCCCCCACCCAAAAAAAACAAACAACTAAAGTAAAACAAAAGGCCAATAATGTATTAAATATTATTATTTTTTAAGGAATTCTGCCGATTTGAACTTGAAGTATTGTTAAATGTCGCATTGTCACTTTAAGAGAGTCTAAACGGTTCTCATAACATCCTTTGCTGCTGTTGCTCACAAAGGATAAGGCTGATCCAACTCTAGCCTTTGTTTGCACCAAAATCAGAAATGAAATCAGAGCCTTATATATCTATATCTATCTACATGTTTAAGGCTGAAATCAATGAACCCAGATATTCTTTAGAACATTCATTTTCCAACATTCCCATCACACCGGTGTGGCGGTACACCTTTAAGGATTAACGGTTAAGTTTATGCAAAGCCTCACCTAAAAGTCCATGGTTCACCTTTTGGATTTTAACTTTTAATAAAAGCTGTTGATATATGATTGACCTCTGTTTTGTTTTAGTGTCATTTTTCTGAAAAGCCATTTTTATTTATACACTGTCACACACAAACTGTCAAGTCAGTCAAGCATCATGGGTATGGATATTTTTCTTTGTGAAAATAGTGTGCAGGGGGGACAATTGTTTTCAATTAAATGTTTAAAGAAAGAAACAATACATCTAAGTGTTTGAATAAATCTGATGCATATCCAATGTAAATCTGGTGCTGTAAAGTTGAAGAAGCCTTGTGATATGAGACATGGCAGATATACTGGGTGGATATTATGAGCTAACTGACATTATGAGTTGAATGCATTGCCATGTGTGCTGATGACATGATAAGCACGGACATAAATACTGGCTGTTCCTGTATTGCCAATCCATTCAAGTTTACCTCTCCTGCGTGTCCTCTAGCCGGTAATCCTCTGTCTGCTAAGCGTAATTAACAGGAGAATCCATCTTCATTACGCAGGGCTTGTGGTTGGAGCACAAGAGAGGCAGAAAGGGGCTTTGAGCACAGTGTGATATCTGGTTGTGGTTAGCTCAGTGGGCCGGGGGGTGGGATGTACATGTTGTGTGTGTGTGTGTGTGTGTGAGAGAGAGAGAGAGAGAGAGAGAGAGGGGCTACTGTCTGCAGAGAGAGGGGAGGGGATGCTTAGGGAGAGAGATTTAAGGGTGATGAAACATGGGGGGACTTTTTAAAGGGGGGCTGTGTGTTGGATTTGAGTTGTGTCTTGAATACACCCTTACGTACGGAGATCTTCTCTTGATTTGAATGTGTTCAATACAGTACCTCTTTCTCCTGGTACAAAGGTAATATGCCCAAGAGAGCTCAGCCCTAAGATAGACAACAAACAACTACACAACAACTACAAAACAACTCAAATTCACCTCAGGGATATGTGCCCTTGTGGCAAAGAACATTCAATTCCACTCAATCCTATTTATTGACAGAATAATCATAACAACAGTCTGAAGGCGCCCGGGCCTTCTCCAAGCCAGGCCTATTCTGTCTCAGCTGCGAAGCTGGACAGCTTGGCTGGGTTGATCCTCTTTCTGAAGTTTTGCAGCATGCCTTAACATACCTAATTCAAAGAAATGACAGACAAAAATTCCTTAGGCAGATCAGCTGCAGCTCTGGTAATGAATGACTGATTAGGGCGTGTATTGATCTGCTTGCTTTGGACCGGCTACCTCTGTTCTTGGAAGACTGATTTAAACAGAAGTTTCCTGACTGACGCCAACACTCTCCTTAACACGGTTTCTCACTTCCTGCTATAAAGTGAAAGTTTTAAGTTTAGTTATTTAAGTTAGAGGTTGAGGTTACTACAAACACACACTGTCTCTTTGTCTCTTTCTCTCTCCCTCTGTGTTACTCTCTCCCTCTCTCTCACACACACACACACACACACATACACACAAAATAATACACACATGCATACCACAGCACACAACAAACGTACAGTCCGACACAATGACACACAGACATAACAGGCGAACAAATAGCAGTCACTCACGCACAAAAATATACATTCAGGCAAACACACAATCCCAATTACACATGTGCACACACACACATAATCACAATTACACACACACACACACATACACACAGTCCACAAAGTCCACTGGCAAAGTATGTTTCCTATCAGGCTGTGGGGAGTCTGACTGCTGTGAGCTCTGAGCTCTGCTGTCATGTGGGCCCATGTGGTTTGTGTGCAGTGTGTGTGTGTGTGTGTGTGTGTGTGTATGAGACCGGAGGCAGTCTCTGGAGCGGAGCGGAATAGAGGGGAACACCACACAGTGTAGCACAGGCAGCTTACTGCAGAGGAGGAGGAGGAAGGAGGGATGCTTGTGGTGGTGGCGATGCCTAAAAAATTCTCCAGGGAGGAAAGAACGTCGGGTGTCATCATGGCACCCGGCCACCATCCCCTTAAATGCTTCCAGAGAGGAACACCATGGTCTGTTTATGTGTGTGTGTGTGTGGGGGGGGGGGGGTGCACAGTACCCAATGGTCCACCCAAACATGGTTTGCCTCAGTGGGAATAAAACTGAACTGGCAGAGATTTAATTGTGCCCTCAAGAGATTAAGTCAAGTGCCCAACGTACATTCAGCAGACCCCTTCTCAAAAAGGGGGTCAGAGCACTATTGTTTTGTCGTTATCTCTTATGATTTTCTGAAGCAGATTTTTCTCTGCCAAACTTAATCCACAGTGGGCAACTTGTTGCAATCATCTAAACAGAACACTAAGATCTAAGCAACAGTCCTTAAAGGTGCTACTTGTAAAATGACACATAAATCCATTCAGTGGGAACATGACACATGACTGAGCTTTCATTGTGCAGTCATGTTCTTAAGGCAAGGTGCTTTGAAGAACCCAAGGCCTGAATCCCCCCAAAGCAAGCATGTAGAAGGAAAGTGATCTGCCTCAGAAAAGGCCAGAGTGAAAAAGTGAACTGAAGAATATTTCTGTAATTAGAAGCAGTAATAACAACTGACTTCATATCTGATCTGGTTTTAAGGAATTATTATCTGATATTATGGTACCAGACAAATCAATTTTGTTTGATGTTGTAAATACTACTCTGGTCTCATTAAAATACATCCCTTTGGAAGCCTTCCTGGGGATATTATGTTCTGGCATGTGCTTATGGGGGAAATAATGCATAAATACGGTTAATCAGAAAGCACTCATACTTTCTTTAGTCATAAATATCAATGGTGATATTGTCATTGATAACAAGAGTGATTTAGTTCCAGCAGGACTGCATTGTGGCTCATTATAGTTTGGGCTTTGTTTAGGCGGAGAAGTAATCCCAGGAATCAGTCATAAAACAGCAACAACTGAGGGAGGGAGAGAGAGAGAGAGAGAGAGAGAGAGAGAGAGAGAGAGAGAGAAACGATCACGTACTGAGGCGAAGAATGGGAGGAATGCCTGCACGCTAGATTTTCAGTTGCCTCAATGAGCTTCAAAGGGGAAATGTGTTTGAGGAGTTAGTTGCCTTTGGCAGCCCTGTCTATCATTACCAAAACCAGTTCCTCTGAACGTATTAGTGCTGCCAGGGCCACTACTGTATGTCCTGTCTTGCTACTGCGGTTTAATACAAAATAATATTAGCAGCAGATAATACTTCAGCACTGCAACAGCAGGCAGTCAGGCTGGCCATCTAACCAGGTTATAGCATCTCTCTCTCTCTCTTCGACAGGTTGACTGTTTCCCCCCTTCCCCTTCTTGCTTCCTCCCTCTTCTCTCCTAGCACTGGAGACGACGCTCCAGCACTCCCTGTGGCAGGTGTGAATGTGGGTTGAGTTGTGCTGTGCTGGGTTGAGCTGTGCTGTGCTGGGTTGAGCTGTGCTGAGCTGGGTTGAGTTGTGCTGTTCTGGGTTGAGCTGTGCTGAGCTGGGTTGAGTTGTGCTGGGTTGAGCTGTACTGAGCTGGGTTAAGTTGTGCTGTGCTGGGTTGAGTTGTGCTGTGCTGGGTTGAGCTGGGCTATGCTGGGTTGAGCTGTGCTGTGCTGGGTTGAGCTGTGCTGTGGCTTGTAGAGATGAAAAGAGAAGGTGGGGAGTCACTTGATTACACCGCAGCATTCCTCCTGTGACCACACTGGGCTGTAATTACAGGGCCCTCTCCAACTAGGGGAGGGGGGGGGGGGGGTCTGAGTCAGGGTGGGTGGGTGAGTGGAATGGGGGTGGTGGTGGTGGGGGGGGGGGGTAGATGTTGAATCAGTACAGGTGGGGTATGTGAAGTGGTTGACTTTAATCTTTCAGGTTTTGAATGAGTATAATGCTTAAGGGCTGTGTGTGTATGTGTGCATGCTTGTGTGTGTGCGTGTGTGTTTGTCAGTGTGTGAGAAACTGTGTGTCAGAGTGAGATGGTATGTGTATATGAATGTGTGTGTGTGTGTGTGTGTGTGTGGGGGGGGGGGGTGAATCAGTACAGGTGGGATATGTGAAGTGGCTCACTTTAATCTTTAATCTTTTGAATGAATATGATGCTTAAGGGCTGTGTGTGTATCTGTGTGTGTGTGTGTGTGTGTGTGTGTGTGTGTGTGTGTGTGTGTATGTGTGTGTCAGGGTGTGGGATAGTATGTGTGTATGTTTATGTGTGTGTGTGTGTGTTTGTGAGTGCACGTGCATTTCTGCAGATCTCCTAGTGCTTGAGGGAGAATCCACCAGGCTCCTCTCAAAATTAATTCTCCCAGAGATAGATCAGCAAGATGAGATCTTCCTCCTGTTTGTAAGGGAATGCAGGCAAGGCAGACTAAGAGATGCCTGTTGACAACAAGACCAGCCACTGCTCGACACAAATCAGTGTCGATTCACGGAATCTCCCAACTCTGCAAGCGCAGACAAGGCAGTGCCTGTGTTGTGGCTGCTGAAATGCTCCTTTCAACTGATGTGTAACTGCTGTGAATCATCTAGTCGCAGAAGACATTATGGCTGTAACTACAGTGATTAAGAGATTAGGGGTCGGACCTTAGAAGAGACATGCTCAAGGTAGCATTCGGATCATTTTGGGTTCATCTGTCTGGGGGGGCATAACAAAAGTGACAAAGATATATGCCTGAATTAGTGGGTCTATGTGATGTGTGTGTTGGGTTGGGTACTTTATTTGGATCACTGGATAGGTGGAATCTCATTAGCATCTATAGGCAACCACAACACCGTTGCCTTACTAACAGGCCATTGAGTGATCTGTCAACATCAGCATCAGTGATGTTTTCCCCTTATTTACAGTAAAAGACATGAGTTTCTATTTGTCTTTAACTGCGTTTGTTACACACCTTTTTAAATGCTTTGCCAATATGAATAATGACATTTATCATGCCAATACGGTTTATGAAATTGAAATTGTATACATACTGTGTATACAATTCTTACTCTGTATTTATGCGCAGTACTGAGACATATAGAAAGAATTAAACTAGGTTAGCTGGTATACAGTTCAGGATTTTCGTCATTTACAAGACACTCATACAGAGACACCAGGGGACCGATGAAACAGGTAAGGTACCTACTGTATGCACACTCACTGGTGATTGAATCTGTGAACTTACCGTTATCAGCTAAGTGTTTTCCATCGCTTGGTGTAGCTCATATCTGTGACATTGAACAGGGATAGTGTCACTTCAGAACATCACAGATGAAGGCATGTAACAGGTTCAGACACGGTATGCCTTTGGGCTGTGGTTTCATGCCATTTCTAACACATTCTCACCAAATGAATACATTTTTTTCACACATTTTAATTCATCAATCTCTGCTTGACAAACAGCTTGACAATATGTTTTGTTTTCAAATAGAAAATACTGAGGATGGCCTAAGCCTGAAATGTTTGAAAAAGTTTGTTTTTGGAAATGTACGTAAGGTCCTTATATCTTTTTTGTCTTTTGTTGTTCAGTCAGTGCAATACATCATCTTCTAAACATCAGCCTCTCTGTGCCGAGTGCTTTTCCATCAGTATACACTTGATCTATTGCTTTGGATTTCACACGGAAGGAGAATAATCTGTACCAGAGTTTCTGCAGGTTTCAACTAGTTACATTTATGCTTTTTTAAGACCTCTTCAAGGCAATTATGAGTTCACACCCATACTGGCAACAAATACAAAGAAGTCCAATAATTACAAACAAAATAAATAATGTACTGCGATAAATTCAATATGATCTGGGTCAGTTCAGTTCCATGTTGATTTTATTTGTTGTTTTATTACATCATGATAAGTATATACTGTTGAGTCAATAAACCACAATATCTAACAACTAAAATGTATGCAGAACAAAAATGTTCTGTAGAAGTGGCTATAAATGACTAGTAACAAATTAAGACGTAAAGGTATTTAAAACCTATACATGTATTTAAGACCTGTACGTAAATGTAAAACACTTAGTGTGCAATATTTTAATGTATTTAAGAATATTAATGTATTTTAATGATTTTAATGTATTTAAGAATTAAGGCCTAAAATTCATAGTATTAAATTCAGTGTTGTGTGTAACGCGTTACAAAGTAACGAGTTACAGTAACGTAACTACTTTTTCAAGTAAAAAGTAGTGTAACGCGTTACTACTAAAAATGTGGTAACGTAACTTAGTTCCTTTTTCATATCTACGCAACGTTACTTTTCCCAGGGACAGATTTGACAGTGACGCTGCTTTCTCAGCTGCGCGCTTGCGCAATAGGCACGAGCTCCACACGGCAGCCTACGTGACAGAGGCTGGTAGCATGAAGTGCAATTATAGCTCCACACGGTAAGTGACAGAGGCTGGTGGCAATGAAGAGCAATCATAGCAAGCGAGACGCAGCCAGCGCCAACTTCTGAGGGATGGAGGTAGCCTATTCACATTACTTCGAACTCGTTGAAACTAAGGGGAGGAATGTGAGTGTTAGTTGTAGCCTAGCCTACACTGTCCCCTGATTTTGTCTACTGCCGTTAACTCAACTGCCAGCCTATTGATACGATTTGCACTAGCTTTGCACCAAATTTCGGAGGAGCGCCTGTTTAATGAAAGAGTATAAGGCTATAAAATAAGCCCTCATATATTTTGCGTTCACCTATATGCCCAAGATGTATCGAGACTATGTTATTTGATATTGTTTCATAGGGCTTTAGTGGTGGTGTTGAAGCCTATAAGCCCAATGTTTTCTTGTCAAGTGCTCTGTTTGTGGCATTTTTTATAATAAAGAGCACAAAAGAAATACCTGTTATGTCCTCCATAGTAGAACTTTATGTAGGCCTACACATTTAGGAACAGATATTGGGTTCTGCCCAAAGTCGAGCAACATAAAAGTAATGTATAAGTAACGAATAACGTAAAAAGTTACTTTCCATAGAGGGTAACTAAGTAAAGTAACTGGTTACTTTTTTGAGAAGTAATGAGTAACGAGCAAACACTACTTTTTAAAAGTAACTTCCCCAACACTGATTAAATTTGAGACTTTTTAGGACCCCACATCTATCTTGAAAACATACTTAAGATTAAAGGATCGGTTTGTAGGATTGTTACCGAACGTTCTATACAAAACACTGCATGGTGAACGTTCTCAAGACTACCTAGACGTGAGCCTTGCCAGATGTAATGAAGAATTAGCTGACGTTTTTCTGCAGCTGCTTTAACGTTCCTCCAACCATGACCCAGCTACACATTTCGGAAACAAAAAATACCTCTGTAACCAATGTAACATATTTAGCTGAAGTTAGCGATGCAGATATAGTTTAGCCTAGGCTACCTGTTGTGAAGAAATATGGCCAGCTCTGCGTCAGATTTGATATTCTTCGTTTGACGAAGACGTCGCTATCTCAGGAAGGCTCCTCTGATGTCCACTTAATTGGTTTCTGGTTTTAATTTTGAAAATGTGCCTGCCTCTCATAGGCTACTCGTTTATGACAACACAGGTGTTGACAGTTGGTCTTTGCTAATCTGGCAACACAAATAGGAGGACGCGCCAGCCCATTATTAATACGCTAATCTAGAATTAATCGTTTATACAGGTTTTACGGGGTTTTACGGGTTATAGTAATGTTGTCAAGTAAGCCATTACTTCAATTCATTGTGTTTCCTTACTCTCTGACGCAGGGCCGTTTCAAGGAATTTGGGGGCCCCAAGCAAAATGGACATGGAGGCCCCCCCCACCGCACGCAAAGCGTACAGGAACCACCGCATAGCCATACAGTTTAAGTTACAATACAAAATTTTGACAGTGCAATACTGCAGTTGCATATATATATACTGTGTATTAGTTTGGAACATTTGCAAAAACACCACCGTACCATAAAATCCAATATAAATGAAAAAAGTGCACAATAACTAAATCCAACATACTTAAACACACACACACACACTCACATTAACATTTTTCAGTTCTCACAAAGTGAGAAAATAAAACACTGCCATCTTATGCAGGATGCATTGTTCAAACTATAAAGAGTGCAGGTTGTATAGCAATTTAAAAATCCAACATGAATACAAGTACACACACACACACACACACACACACACACACACACATAAGATTAACCTTTCAGGCCATCTTCATCAGTGGAGGTATCCTTAGGAAGAGCCTGAGGCCTGAGAAATTTAAGCAAAGCACCTTGAGGGAGAAAGAAAAGATATGTTAGCATTTCCATATTTTGATATTTAGAAGGGATGCAGCTGCTTTCACAACTACCAATGCTTACTGTAAAAACATCCCAAGCTAATGTTATACATTGACCTAGGCCTACTTGTAGCTTAACATAGCATTTAAGCATTCTGCTGTTTAAGAATTAGACAGGCGCACCTGATGCTTTAAAGACAGTAAACAGCTGGCGTGCATGAATACTAGGCTACTAGACATGAATGTTCCAGTCTGCTTTGATGCACAAAATTTATTGTGTGGTTTTCCTAACCCCCATTTGGTAAATAGATTATCACGGTCGAATAGTTAGTATAGCAGAGAAGCTATGCCACTTTCATCAAAACCTATTACAAAGCTATAGCAATGTTATGTCATTAAATACAATAAACAGTGATTCTGGAACAGATCTGCGTCTTCCTTATCCCGTATGTAACCATATTCCATCCGTTCGAAAAAAAAGTTGCGCTAACTGTTCTAGTTTGTTACAAGCAGCATGGGCCGTCAGGCACGTAGTTAACATAAACATTTTTTGCTTCCTGCTGCGACATTACACCATTTGTACAAGACAAGTAGAGCTATTTTATCCAGTGTAATTTAGCACTTACCACTATCTTGTTTTTTCTTGTCATCCTCTTCCTTTCTCTTCTGGCTTCCGGACGCATAACTCCGCTTCATTATGACTGCTGAGGTTTTATATTTTCGCGGCAGCAGCAGAGACCACAAACCTGGCTGGCTGGCTGCTGTCAGCGACTACTGAGAGGGCCCCCCTTGAGGGGGATCCCGGTATTGCCGGTAACAGTGTCGTTGCACTTTACTGCATTGACTATCAAAGGGGTGCTCACAGTTTGTCGTTGCATTTTATTTTTAACCAGTCGTTGTCTTGGGGCCCCTGGCCAGCTCGGGGCCCCAAGCAATTGCTTGGTTTGCTTGCCTTCTAGCGACGGGCCTGCTCTGACGACATAATGGTGATAATTTTTGGAATGGTTACAATTTATTTTCCATTATTTCCTACATACTGGTCCTTTAAGGTGACTTCCTCAATCTTGAAATGTTCTTCACTGCTATGTAGTATAGCACTTATCGTAGTGATTAATTGTCATCTGATGTTGCCTTAGATTACCAGCAGTTCTTTGTGACCCATTAGTTTATGTACAGTAGGACAAGAAGTGAATGCACTTCATGTTTTAACATTTGCTTACCTCATCCTTGGTCTCTCTTGACCATCCTTAAAGGAGTAATTGATTCTGCTGAAAACAATCTGGCATTTGTACAAAGCCCTGGTTCTGAAAATGGGAAACAAACACAGGGGTGTACCCATACCCACAACAAAGCCAAACAAACACAAGGGCTGTTAATGCTGGTGCTCTGGACGGTAGGATGGGGTGGGGTGGGGTGGGCGGGGGGGAGGCAATCACATTATCAAGACCACTGAAGAAAGAGGTGTATTTTTTTGGCTGTTGAGTTCAAATATCAATTATCTTTCTTCAGTATCGCTAACTGCCCCTGCCATATGTGGGCACAGCAAGGGGTTCTTCGTAAGGGTATTGTTACCCTGGTGGAAGTAGATGGCTTCTTCCCTGATACAGAAATGTCACTCAGCTCATGTACCTCTTTCAATACATTATCTACCTCTTATGTAGCCTATCTACTTATAATAATATATATAACATAGTATAGCATATATATAGTATTTTATTTATTTGCATATTTGTTCATTGTGAAACTGTGCCATTATTATCCTCCTAAAGTATTCTCCGGGGATGAAGGTTGCCCTGAACTCTACCTACCTCCACCACAGCCTATATTTTGAGATATGACCCAGGCCTACATCATCTCTGGTTAAAGCCTGTGGTTCAGCTCTGGTGTGGTTTTTAGGTTTTGATGCCTTGATGCAGTTACTTTTTAGAGAGCATTACCTCAAGGCCAAATTGATGACCCATCAAGAAGGATTAAGGTGTTTGGTTGTTTTTGCCATTTCTGGTGTTATATTTTCCAGAGGAGATGTTTTGAGGGAAGATAATATGTCTGTGTTTTATTTTGTATGGTTGACTAGATCACACCATAAGGATTTTCTATTCAATCCTATAAATGATAGACGAGTTTCTTAGTTTAACTGCTCTGTCTGAGGTGCGTCCTTTGTGTCTAAATTATTTAGAATAAATAAGTCAACTTCCTTTTTAAAGATCTAATCGCTCTAAACGTGTGCATGTGCCCATTCAAACATGCGCCACTTCAGACTGAACAACAATCAGTCTGGAACCAAGTTATAAATTAACTGCATTGTGTGCATTGAAATACACTGAAGCAGTAATACGCTATCATCTAACTCTTTTTTGGCTAGAAAAGTTTCACCATACCATACAGTATGTCATTTACTCTACACGATGACCGACAAAGGGCTATCGGTCCCCTGATGATTTAACGCTAATTATGATTTTGGTGGGTAGTGACATCATGTGGTGGCCTGTGCTATTTTAACTAGGTGTCCCTGGGTCTCTTCTTGCCCGTGTTGATAATGGGTTCTCCATCATAACGACGCTTTTCCGGGAGGGGGAGCTCATTTAGTGCGCCTGCTTGGACCATTTCTATTCAAGCGCGAAACCGCGAGGTGTCCAGTTAACAAATTACCCCCGAGTAAAATGATGGGTGAATCTTCTGTTTCTCTGAGATTTGCAATTCTCTTCTATTTGATGACAAACACATCGAAGAGAAACCACATTTCATACAGCCTATTTTTTAGCATACTTACAGCAGGTTATTTTAGTGGGTAAGTTTAGACACAGAAAAATTATGTTGTGCAAAAATATTTAAATAGCCTATAGAATAGCCTAATTATAAACATAACTTAGTGAAGCTGATATACTCAGTCGACTGCAATGTGGAAGCAATGTTATATAGCCTTTCATAACGTAAAGACTCATACTTAGCATACACTTGGGAACATTAGTCTGAGACATCTTTCAACAAGTCTGAATATACATTGCACATCGTGCACATTGCAAGCTGTCAGGGCAAAAAAAACAAACAAACATGATAACTACTTGCAAGTTGCTCCAACTCCACACTAGGCGTGTCCTTTGCCCGATGCTGCAGGTTGAATCTCTTACCCCGATTTCCTGTCACATGATTGGAAATAGGATCCCTACTTCATACTATCTCTTGAGTCGGGAGAACACACATTTGCCTTGAAGTTCAGGCGCTCTTAACGGAAGCCTGTTCAGAGACTTCATTAGAGCAAGCCGCACCAGCTCCGGTGGCTGTATCCAAACTGACTCACCTGCGATCGCTCTTGCCCAGTTGTAAAGGGGAACGCAACACGCAACACCATTCCGCGGACAGTCGTAGTAGGCAAAGGAGAGCTATGGATTCTTTGACAGTCGCAGCGCTACTTCTCGGTGGGCTCCTGTCCTCCACAACTTCGGTCCAGTTCGAAACGGGTAAGTTTTGTCAGTAACTTTGCGCCTATGTTTGTGTTTACAGTTAGTGAGTTTTGGATAGGGATGCATGTGAACGATTGTGCGTCCAAGATGTACCAAAAGCGCCACGGAACGTGGTCCTGACCGTAATGATAGACTAATGCGCTACGTTAGATAGAAATACAAGTCAAAACCCAAATTATTTTATTTTCAGAAGACGCATGAAGTACCAAGTCGAGCTGAAACGAAGTCCTTACATTATAGTTAGCTCGTTGACTACATCAGAAAAATGTACGTGTAGACATACAAAAATACACTGTAATCACGTCAGTTGCTTATTACATCGTTGTTAACGTGTGTAAGTCCACTTAATGCATGTATCCATGCATTAGTAGATGGTATCTTACATGCATTTTTGGCCATTGGACAGGGCACACTTAATATTGTAGACATTTTGAAGGAATAGGTTATGGTGTGGTGGCAATCAGCATAAAGCATCGGATGTTTTATGTTCTGAGAGTCATCTTTATCCTACTGTAGGCATTGTGAAATGCATAATACTTTAACGATTTCATCATTACTCTACTGGAAGAGAGAGTATCAAACGTTTCCTGTAACTCAGTCTCAGAGATCCAGTCATGCTGTCATCTTTTTTTTGTTTTTTTCATCCCAGGGAAAAAGAGATGGCTCTGCGGGAAGCTGTGTTTCCAAATTACACATATGGAATCGGATTTCGTTTAAAAACGAAACCCATTCAGAGAAGAAAGAAATTGTTCGTTTAATAACGACCACACAAACCAAACTTTTCATGCTGTAATTTGTGTTGTGTTTCAAGTTTTAAAAGCACATCCTCGTTCTTTCCTTTTTAATTTTTTGTTTCTTAATTATAAGGTCTGAATCAAATTAGAGGTTTTGCCATCTGGGCACTGCGTAAGCATTGCCGTCTGTACCTATGTATTAACAGCGTATTTAAAGCTCTCAGGCACCAGAGACCAAGTGTTGAATATTTATAATAAATCTCGACAGAATTATTTTTTTACACCAGACTGGTAAAATATTGTAGGGTGCACATGCCAAGAATAAATAGGCTCAGCTGTTTTTAAAAAAAATATATATATATTTTTTATTGCACCTCTAATTTATGATTCCTTCAGGTGATTCTATTTGCGGATAGGTGGTGTTAAAATCTGAGCCAGGTACGACATTGCTGTTCTGCCTCGTCATGAGTTCTGTGTGTCTAGCCATTGCAGAGTAATCATGTCTTTTCTACCTGATCAGTGGCCTGGGCTATTGGGAATGATCAGAGAGCCTGTTGTATACTGGATAAGCTTGAGTGGTTGGGTCTTTTAACTGCAGGTTTGTACTGTAGCTATGTCTGCAGTTCATTTCAGTGTAAGAATAATCTCTCCTCATCAGAATCGCCACACAGCTAATTCGCCCTAGCTCTGTAGAGGCAGCTCAGATGAAATCTACACTGGCCTTTATCTCTTTTCTAAACAGCATGGCAGAATTTTACAGCCCTCTCTGGGCTATTGTCCTCAAGAAATCTGAGACCTCAACTGGACTGTTTAGTTTCTGGGTCTGTTGAGTCCATGCTGTTCTGAATACCTGGTTAGAGTGGCGTGAGTAGATATGTGTGTGTGTGTGTGTGTGTGTGAGTGTGAGTGTGTGTGTGTGTGTGTGTGTGTGTGTGTGTGTGTGTGTGTGTGTGTGTGTGTGCGCGTGTGTGAGCAAAGGGACAGAGCACCAATGATTTCATGCACCTGCCATGCACTATGGTGATTGTGGTTTTGGAGCGTGTCATCGAAACCGACGGCAGGTCTCCTGTGCTGTCCTCATACGTCAGCTCTTGTGGTTGTCACTGCTGTTTTTGGCATTCAGTGGCTCAGCGTCAATGACTCGGCATCATGCTCACACTGAAAGTGAATGGAAATCACTCTTGGGAGAATGTGGCTGTTTTCCAATCTTGCAGTGACTGTGTGATATGGAATGCACCCGGGCAATCTGCAGTCATTTTGGTTCTTATTGTCCCTACTCAGTTGCAGTGACATTCAGAGCAGTCCCGTGGTTGCAGTGACATTCAGGAGAGAGGCTTTTGTGTGAGGTGAACTGAAATGTAATTTTATAGCAAACTGCATCTGGTTAAATTTCTTCATGCTTTTTTGTTTTCATGTGAACCTGCGCTTGGAAAACACCACCACATATAAGTGCCTCTACACAATGTCCCAAGCACACAACTCTCTTAACAGCATCCCATAGATAGATAGATAGATAGATAGATAGATACTTTATTGATCCCTAGGGGAAATTCACACAGCTACCTCAGGAATACCTCCAATTCAGATCTGGCGTAGATCCGTATTTGTTGATGCCCGATTAGCCGACCTCAGTCATCCGCTGTCAGGACTGGCCTGTAATTGTGCCCAGCCTGGCTGCTGGAGGAATCCGGCCTGTGTGAGTGAGCTACCTAGGGAAAGAGCAGAAGTGGTAATGATGGCTTTCGGGGCTTGTCATTACGCTGCAGCCTGGTCTGATCTGGCCCTAACACAGGGGCCAGCTGAGTGGTGCCACCTGCCCCCTCGGTACCAGTTTTCCCCTCCACTTGTTTTGTTTTGCTTTGACTCTGTAAAGCGACATTGAGTTTGAGAAAGGCACTATATAAATAAAACATATTATTATTATTATTATTATTATTACCATGACTCTCCACCGACGGAGATGTTTGCTCAGGGATTCAGATGACATGGCAGCACAATGGCCAATTACATAGCCGGATATATAATGGGATTTTTTTTATCATTTGCTTCTTTCTAAATGGGAAGACTGTTTGAACCAGCTGTCACCATATGCCAAACTTGTGTTCCTCCGGTACGGTATGTTCTCATATTGAAATAGGATGTTTCCATTGTCGGCCTCTTGTGGTTCTGACTGTTAAACGAGTTGACAATTCATTCACTGCTTGTAAAAGGTTATAAAAGGTCGTCTCTATTTGTCTAAATTTTTATGAACACCTCGAAACAAGTGCCTGAAATTGTTTGAGGACTACTCTACTGTATTAACCTGGGCCATGACTTCAGGGGGAGAGGAAAGTGTTTCCTGTGACCCAGGAGTTGACTGTATTCTAAGAAGAGTTCAGCAATACGTTGGGGGGAAAACACTGTTTGATTGATGCTCTGCTCTTCCCTCCTTCCCTCTGAGGCTCTCCGCCATTAAACACACACGCAGCCTGGACTCCGTCTGTCAAGTGCATCTCCCCTCACCTCCGCTCCTCACCCTACACACCACACAACACACACCACACAACACACACCACACAACACACACCACACAACACACAACACACACTACACAACACACATCACACACCACACAACACACAACACACAACACACATCACACAACACACACCACACATCACACACCACACAACACACATCACATAACACACATCACACAACACACACCACACACCACACAACACACAACACACATCACACATCACACACCACACAACACACATCACATAACACACATCACACAACACACAACACACATCACACAACACACAACACACATCACACAACACACAACACACATCACACAACACACAACACACATCACACATCACACACCACACAACACACAACACACAACACACATCACACACCACACAACACACATCACACATCACACACCACACAACACACATCACATAACACACAACACACATCACACATCACACAACACACAACACACATCACACAACACACATCACACAACACACAACACACACCACACACCACACAACACACAGAAGACCAGACCAGGGCCTGCAGCTGACTGTGAAATATGGGAGGTGTGTAACAGGATTAGAGACACCTCCTCCTTTGGGCTGTTTGATGTGCTGTCTCATGCCCCCCCCCCCCCCCCCCCCCCCCCCCTACACACACACACACACACACACACACACATACATACAGTACACACACACATACATACACACACAGACCCTCTCGCTTGCCCTGGAGCAACAGAGGTATTTAACCTGTTGAGGAGTGAATTCTTTAAGACAATGCCATTCCCCAGATAGTGAATTATTTTCCTGGTACCTTCTAGAATTCTACGCGAACGTTCTAGTTTCAGTGTTCTTGGCAGAAAAGTCCCTGAAGGTAATTGTTGCGTCATGGTATACAGTAGAACCTTTTTCGAAAACGTTCTAATCACATATTTGGGATCGTACTCCCAGGGGCCCACCTGCATCTGATCACATATTTGTGACCGTACTCCTCAACAGGTTAATGGATTCTTATTTGCTGGGTGTGTGTGTGCTCTGTGTGTCTGTCTGCACATGTGCTCTCTGATCAGTATGATCAGATGAATAGACATGGCTGTGTCTTTGTTAAGGTTTGTGTGTGTGTGTGTGGTGGTGGTGGTAGCTGGGATCCGTAACACGATTGTAAATGTTTCCGATTTTCTGGCCCCTGAGGTTTGAGAGGGCCTCTTTGCCCTGAACCATTCAGAATGAGTGAGAAAGATAGGGGAACAGTGTGCGTCTGTGTTTGTGTATGTGTGTGTGCTCGAATGCCTACACGTGAGTGTGTGTGTGTTTGTTTGTGTGTGTGTGTGTGTGTGTGTGTGTGTGTGTGTGTGTGTTTGCATTCTGCAGCAAGCCATCTGGAGACTTTATAAACCTCCCATGTTCCTTCTGGAGTTTAAAGGGGTCAGAACACAGAACACAGGACTCAAGCCCTGGGGCCTGTTCTCCTCTTGTCTAACCCCTCGCCCAGGTGTCAAGCCTGTGTCTTTATCATCTCTCTCTCTCTCTTTATCTCTCTTTCTCTTTCTCTCATGTGCTTCTCTCTCTCTCTCTCTCTGTATCTCTCTCCCTCTATCATCGTATATCTTGCTCTTTGTCTAAGTCCTTTTTGAGTCTTTATGTGACTCTTTGGGTCTCTGCATTGCTCTCCGCCCTCTCATTTTTAACATGGACACTTACATTGATTCATTTAGCTGACACTTTTGCACCTGTGCATAAAACTGATCAGCCACTTACAGCATGAGAGAAGGAAGGGAGAGAGAGAGAGAGGGGAGAAGAGAGTTAGAGAGAGGGAGAGGGGGAAAGAGAGTTAAGAGAGAGAGAGAGAGAGAGAGAGAGAGAGAGAGAGAGAGAGAGAGAGAGAGAGAGAGAAGGAGAAGAAGAGAGAAAAGCTGTGGCATTCGAGAAAACATTTAAGACTTTTAAGGAATGCATGTGGATCCTACAAAAAGTTACTGCTGCTGAGTGTGTGTGTGTGTATATATATATCTGTGTGTGTGTGTGTGTGTGTGTGTGTGTGTGTGTGTGTGTGTGTGTGTGTGTGTGTGTGTGTGTGTGTGTGTGTGTTGGGGGATGTAAGATGAAGGAGGGGACACACTCAGCTCCAATGTGGCCCTGTCTTTGTGCCAAAGCAGACCATGGCTTCTTTGTAGCAGACAATCTCTCTCTCTCTCTCTCTCTCACACACACACACACACACACACACACACACACACACACACACACACACACACACACACACACACACACACTGCCTGCACTGTCCCCTACTGTAATGCACAGGCCAAACCATATCTGCATCCATTCATACTGTCTGCAAGACTCTGCAAGGACCCTAGATAAGTCTGTCTCCTCAGCAGTAGAATAGAATAGTCTTAAAGGGAGCATTAATCCAGCATATTGTTTGGCTAAATTTGTCCTGACATTTCTCTAGTTATCTATTCTGCGTGCGCACTCAAAAATCTTTGTCTGACAGTTTGTTCTCCCCATGCCCCAGGTTCACTCTCTACGGTGGCACCTATTGCCTGTGGTGGATAAGACACATCTGTGATATATGCTGTATGTGTGTGTGTGTGTGTGTGTGTGTGTGTGTGTGTGTGTGTGTGTGTGTGCCCGATGTCCGTGTAGAAGACTGGACATGGTTGGGCACAGCCATCTGGGCACGGGAGCCAACTGAACTGTTGGAACGTGGTCCCTCTGTAAGACCCACACTCTCTGTCATCTCGCTGCCCACATGCAGCCCTTATACATCCCTCCCCTGTGCAATGCCAGAGGATGGAGGATGGACATATAGAACATAAAACACCCAGAACCTGAACTTGGGCACACAGATGAATGTGCAAAAGCCAACTGCACAGAACCGACTGAACGGTCTGCTGGCCTGGTGCTGGTTTCAGTGACTTGTCTACAGAGCTGCGTCTGGCTTTAATGACAACCTGCATAGCTGCTCCTGGTCTTAGTGGCATGGTGCTGGTTTTTAGTGATGGTCTCCATAGCTGCTCCTGGTCTTAGTGGCATGGTGCTGGTTTTTAGTGATGGTCTAGCTGCTGCTGGTCTTAGTGGCATGGTGCTGGTTTTTAGTGATGGTCTAGCTGCTGCTGGATTTACAACATTGTGAGGTGGGGCTGGTTTGTGCGTTTTTCCTGCATTATCAGTGCTGGTTTGAGTGACACCCTGCATAGTTGTTTTTGGTTTGAGTGACGCCTTGCATGGCTGGTGCGGAGGTGGCGCTGGTTGGTATGAATGATGTGGTGCCGGTTGTAGTGACAGCCTGCATAGCTGGTACTGGGGGTTTGTTGTGGTGCCAGTGCGGTTCCTTCTGACCCAGAGGACGAGGCCGAGACGGCCATCTGTGCTCCTCTGAAGCTGACTATATTTACACTACACATACATTTGATTGTGAAGCCCGTGGAGGAGGACAAGGGGGATGGTGCTGATGGCAGGTCTGCTGGTGGTGGTGGTGCTGCTGCTGGTGGTGGTGGTGGTGTTGCTGCTGGTGGTGGTGGGGAAGTTCAGGAAGTTTACCCGGGAGAACAAAGGGAGTGTGAGAGTGTCTGTTGTTTTAAAACTGTTCTTCAAAAAGAAAAAAAAAACATCCCCAGCGTGTCTCGACTCGAAAGCCCCCAGCGCGCATCAGGTCCTGAAACACAAACACGCGTCGCTATGTGAGGGAGGGGGGCGTCATTCAGCCTTTTTATTTTATTATGTGAACGGAAGAATGGGGGAATGAGAGATAGAGGGAAGTAGGGAGAGTGAGAGAGATGGATGGAGAGTAGGGAAGAGGTAGCTAGAGAGTGGAAGAAGAGAGGAGAGAGAAAAAGAGAGAAAAAAGGGGAGTGAAGGAGTGCATGATTGATAGAGGAGGAAAGAAAAGAAGAACAGAAAGAGGAAGAAGAGAAGGAGGTACAGATCAAAATGGGGACGAGAGAGACATATAGGCCAGACAGATAGTGAGAGAGCAGTATACTGTAGAGGGAGAGGGGGAGATAGAGACAGAGAGAAAGAATAAAACACAGATAAAGAGAGGGAGCTGGAGCACACTGATCGCTTGCACTCTTTTATTTCAGTGCAAACACTTGCCTAATGTTTCGACACTACTGTGTCGACACTATGTGTACTGTGTGATGGTTGCACCAAATAAAAAGCAGACATCAAAAAGTGAACTACAGACGCTGTCTCTCACGGGGCAGTCTGTTGGGGCAGTAGCCAGTACTGTGCTGGCTGTGGCTATAAAGGCTGCATAGTGGGCATGGGGCCAGTGGCTCTGTGTTGACCTCGGTGTGTGGCTTCCTGCTGGGCCAGTGGAGGAGAGGAGGGGAGGGCCAGAGGGGGCAGCACCCTGCCAGCCAGCAGCAGCCCTTCCGCCAGACAAACTTCCACAGGCTCCCTAGCCTTCACTGACTACAGCCTCCCCAGCAACCTCCCCAGCTTCCCCAGGCCTAGCGGCCCCAGCCTCCCCTTCTCTGGCCATAAGCCTTCACAGCCTCCACAGGCTTCCTAGCCTCCACAGGCTACAGCCTACCCAGCCCCATGGGCCAACTAGCCTCCAAAGGCCATTAGACTCCCCTGCCTGCACAGGTCTTCACAGCCTCGTCAGGATCTGCAGTCTTCCCAGGGCCACAATCCTCTGGGTTGGCCATTCCAAGGAGGCTTTCTGCCAGACCTCCACTGCCCCCACAGCATCTCAGCATCTAAAGGTTCCCTCGGCCACAAGTCTGTGGTGGCCGTTACTGTGGGGGCACTTGATTGTTTCCGCGATGCGCTTGGCATGCTTGTTTGGGGGTTTCCACGAACCCTGTGTGTCTGGTGTGTTCTACTCCCTGGTTTTAGTGGATTGGGAGTGGAGATCTGAGGCACATTCAAATTTGGAAAACAGAAATTACTGTTCAAGGCAATCAGGTTTTCTTTGAACTTTTAAATCTCAATGTTTTTGTGTAAACATTCTGAATTCAATACAAATGGAACCCTTAATTCGTATGTCCATATGTTTAAGCCCATTGAGAACTATCTCCTCAGTCTCTGCATCTATCTTCAAATGTTTGTGGAGAACTCAAGGCAAGTGAAAAAACACTCATTTGAACGCACCTCTGATTTCGAGCGGATTGTGGGCAGATCCGGGATCACCTGCCGAGTCAGTCGTGACCCCACCTCACCGACTCCCCCAGCCACCTGACTCCTCCATCCTGGCAGCCTGACGTGACATTGCCTGTCGGCCGGCTTTAGGGGTCGTATGGAATGAAATGAGCAGTAGCCTGTGTGTGTGTGTGTGTGTGTGTGTGTGTGTGTGTGTGTGTGTGTGTGTGTGTGTGTGTGTGTTGGTGTGTGTCTCAGGGGTGATGTGAGTGGATCTGACGTGACAGATGTTACAGTTATGTAAAAGGTTTCAGCTGGGAGAAGGAGAGATCTTGGGGGAACTCAGTCAGTGTCAGGTTTGCTCCTTCAGTCCATTTTGATCTGAAATGGGGGGTGTGCGGGGGGTGGGGGGTGGGGGGGCACGTTTGAACAATGTCAAATTAAACTGTCAAGCAGCTGTGCGGTGCAGTGCTTATCAAACAGTGCTGTGTGTGTGTGACAGAGATAGTTTGTGTGTGTGTGTGTGTGTGTGTGTGTGTATGGGTATGGATGTATGTGAAGGAACATAGGTAGTATGTGGATGTGTGTGACAGAGATAGTTTGTGTGTGTGTGTGTGTGTGTGTGTGTGTGTGTGTGTGTGTGTGTGTGTGTGCATGTGTGTGTGTATGTTTGAGTGAGAGAGAGAGAGAGCTAGACTTAGAAGAAAGCTCCCAACTGCCACGTTCCCAGCTGCCAAAAGTTAAAATGCTAAACAGTCTTCAAAGGAGTCATTCCCATTTTGCCTCAGATGAAAAGGTCATGGTAAACCAAGACAAATATCAAGTTAAATCTCATCAGTGTGTGTGTGTGTGTGTGTGTGTGTGTGTGTGTGTGTGTGTGTGTGTGTGTGTGTGTGCGTGTTTTCTTCCATAAAACATTGTCCCTTTAGAGCCTAAATGAAGCTTAGTTTTTATCCCTGTTCATGTCAGACACACACACACACACACACACACACACACTCACACACACACACACTATTTTGTCACTCGTTATTTCAGACCTTTTGTTTCTCATCCATATTTCTCATTCTTTCTCTGCAACCCACACTCTCATTGCAGTGCTATTGTGCTTGGGCAGAGCTCACAAGTCGTCCTATTTACTTTGACATTTTCTATTTGAATGTCATTTATGACATTTGTGCGGGCACGTTCCCTGCGCCGATTGCTTGATTCATCCCCTGGGCTCAAACATTTCTTCCGGCTGGAGGCATTTGCTCAGATATGCAACAAACTTAATGAAAAATCCTCCCTCTTCACATTTGATGATGCTTATCAGGTGCAGCGCAAACAGTTGTTTCCATTATCAGAATGCAATTTCACTTGTTTGCTAGAAATGCACATCAACTCTGAAGCCCTGAAGGGTTATTCAAACTGCATATGAAATGGAATGAAATAATAGTTCTGGGATTTTTTGCATATTAGCATTAGCGTACTGACTTGCTTCAGAACATGTGCTTGCTTTGACTTGTTGATGAATGAAAATTGCTCCCGAAAAAATTTCGGCGCTATTGCAGATTTATAATTCCGCCGCTATTGCCATTTTTAATTTTCACATAAAAAGTATATTTTCTTCTGTCGGTCTGTTTTCTTTTTTCGGTCGAACAGGGGTTGTATTTAGTTTCAGGTTGTCAGCTGTCATCACCATTAACTCTGTCTCTGTGTGACGTGGAGCTCAACCGAGAACATTTTGAGGGATCGCGTTTTGCTCCTGACCCCAATCATCCCCTTGTAATCCAAGCTAAAGGCCTCAGAGAATATTATCATTGGCAGACCTTCTGTAGGAGTAGGGAAATTGTAAGGATACTGTAAAAGTGAACACTTATCTATTAGGTGGTGTCTGTCTGACATGAAACAGCAAATAGAGACCACGAACGACACGACATCTGGAGTGAGTGTTTCAACATTCCGGATTTGACCAGAGCAAATTTGTGCATTTTCGAGGCCAACATGTATTTATGTGGTAATTTCACTGAGTTGCTCTTTTGGGAGCCATATAACCAATATCATAATTGCAATATTGAATTGCTACTGTGTGGGACATGACCTGCCCTGTGAACTTTGTACAGCAGTGTTTTGTGACAGTTGTCTTTGGTCCCAATCCACTTGGTCCCCGTCTTCCAAACAGAGAGGAATGGGGGGAGAGGTGGGGAGAGAGGGAGAGAGAGAAAAAGTGGGAGAACTAAAAAAAAGAAGAAAAGAAAAACACACTCTCAAAATAAAAGGCTGTGTTCCGCCCTACTTCCTCTGTCTTAAGTTCAAAACCGCTCTGTGGCTGAGGGAGCAAATTGTTGCCTTCCCTCGTTCTCCCTCTCTCTTTCTCTACCTCTCTCTCTCTCTCTCTCTCTCTCTCTCTCTCGTTAAAGAAGTTGAGTCGAGACGCGCGTGACCGCCCAGTGAGATCGGAGGCGAGCCGGGGGGTAGCACGTCGGCCACCAAGGTGCTTCTTAGGACGTGGCACAGGAATCAAGGCTCATAGAAGCTTACGGCAGTTACATTGGCAGTTGGTGTGGAATTCAAATCTCTGTAAACACCTCTCAGAACCATTGCAGTTTCTCTCTCTCCTCTAGATTTGTCTGCATCTTTCTTGGTGTCTCTCTTCTACTGTCTTTTGGATAATCTCCCACAGCACTTTGCATACTCTTGTTTTCACGGATCCTCGTACTCATCTCTTGTGAGATGATGGAGAGTTTTAAATCCTTTCAGCCTGTCAGTTTATATCTAGACAGAAAGACCAGAATGTTGTATTATTCAGCAACAGAACAGAGTGTCGACTTCTCTTTTGCACGTCCTTTGTGGTTCTCTTGAGGTTTTGTTCTCTAGGTTGTATCACAAGTTTTTTTCTTTTTTCTTTTCTAGTCATTCATTGTCCTTTTTTTCCAAGCGGTGTGATGGATATTTAATATTCACTGGGCTGTAATCGAAGCACTGAGTGGACACTAACTGACCTCCCTTATCCCCTGTGTGAATAACAGCAGGCTCTTAGATGTTTGGTGACTGTAAAAGAGAGGCTGGTCACAGGCGGCTGGGGCCATGTAACTAAAGCCACAAGACCCTCAGTATATCTTTGTAATTGAGCCAGGTTCCCAAGAACCCAAGGACCCCCCCAACACCACCACCACCACCACCACCTGTTCCTTTACCACATCTACCCTCCTCATCTCCCCGTCTGCTCACCACTGACCGGAACCTGCTGGGTTCTTCCCTGCAGCATCCCCCAGCAGGTCGCAGGATCCTCATTGGTTCTATTTCTTCCCCATGCCAAACAGGAGCAGGTTTGCAGAGCTAGGTTCCTGTTCCCCGCTTGGTATCAGCACTAACTTATGCTTTCAGTCATCTAGAACCTGTGTGGGTTGTGTGCGTGTATATGTGTGTGTGTGTGTGTGTGTGTGTGTGTGTGTGTGTGTGTGTGTGTGTGTGTGTGTGCATTGTAGTGTTTTGCAACACAGACACATGCACACACACATTGCTCTTACTCTGTGGTCACAAACGGGGGCAGCCTTTAATGCTATGGATAAATTGAAAAGAAGTTTACTTTTGATGAACATTTTGAAAATGTGGAAAAGGCACCTGTTTCATAGAATGACCCAAAAGGGGGTTAGCTAGGGGCAGCCGTGGCCTACTGGTTAGCGCTTCGGACTTGTAACCGGAGGGTTGCCGGTTCGAACCCCCGACCAGTAGGCACGGCTGCAGTGCCCTTGAGCAAGGCACCTCACTGCTCCCCGAGCGCCGCTGTTGTTGCAGACAGCTCACTGCGCCGGGATTAGTGTGTGCTTCACCTCACTGTGTGTTCACTGTGTGCTGTTTGTGTTTCACTAATTCACAGATTGGGATAAATGCAGAGACCAAATTTCCCTCATGGGATCAAAAGAGTAGATATACTATACTATACTAATACTAAAAAGCCATGTTAGCAGTCGGAGCAACCAAGAGACGATAAGCCTATCAGTGAAACTAATGTCACAAAAAAAGAATGTCAAAAGTGCAGAAAGGTGCCTGTGGTCACATGGCTTTTTCAAAAATGTTTGCTAGGTGATGTCAGATAAACCAAAGATAACATCAAGTGCATTAACCGGGCATGGCACAAAAAGTCAACAAAATAAAGAAACTTTCCAAAGGCAGAGTGAGATCAAAGGAGGAATTGCAATGGCCGTGGCAGAAGAATGCAGATTGCATGAACTTTGCCAATAGTTGTATTCATCGTTTATGGAGATAGCTAGACAAAACAAAACACCCTCACTCCCTCTGTGATGTGTGAAGACATGCATGCCACTCTTACAAGCCTGCTGTTAGGTCATTGAACCCAGATGGTGGTTGTTTGTGTACCCAGGCCTCTTTTTTTCTCTCTCTCTCTCTCTCTCTCTCTCTCTGTCTCTCTCTCAATTTCTATCTTTTGCTTTCTCTCTCTCTTATCTCTGTTCTCTGGATGCCTGTCAGTTGTATTCAGGCAAGGCCCATGGATCTCTGGTAGGGCTGGGCACCGAAACACAGTTCTAATATGGCACCGGTGCCGACGCAAACGGAAGTAACTGCATCGAATAATAACATGGATTTCGGTGCCTCATTTCAGTGCTTAAATCGCGTTTAAATATATATATATATATGAGGCATCACTGCATGTCATGCGCCATCTCTAACGTCTTGCTCTGATAGCCGCACATCCAGATACAGTTAGCTAACATAAACACTGGAACCAGAGGGGTGCACCACATAGGCGAGTGGACAGTGTTTGACAGCTTGCGTGAGCCCAAGTAGCTTACTTTAAAGCGATATCACGAGCTCCTGTCAAAATCTAGCAGTGGGCCTAACTACACACAAGCAAAAGTATACAACAGTGTACGTTACACAATATCCATTCTAATGCGCTAACTGGCAATTATTTGAAATGTTATCAGCAAAGTTGTAAGGTGAAAACTGTATTTCACGGTGTGTTCTAAACAACATAATGGCATGATATTAATCTTTCATGTGCATGAGGCCCATATAGCATCACAATGAATATGAAGATCATGTTAAAAGTTAGCTGGCAAAAACATAAATATGTAGGTTACATACCTGATGTCACTGAGCTGTCAAAGAGGCTACGGAACCATCTCTGTACGTTATCGCTAATTAAACTCAGCTGACTGGTGTTAGCGCATAGCCATAGTTGCTGTTAAAATGCCTACTAGCACTGGGAATCTAAACACTTCAACACCGACATGTAACCTAAAATGTTCAAAACTATTGCGTGTTATGGGTTAAGACATGAAATTTCTTGAAGCATTTGGGAAGTATATAGGTATATATACTCTTTTGATCCCGTGAGGGAAATTTGGTCTCTGCACCGTTTCGGCCCCGGCACCGTTTTAAAAGTATCGATTTAGCACCGGTATCGGATAAAACCCAAACGATACCCAATCCTAATCTCTGGCTAGCTGCCGGATCGCAAAGACAACCGCCAGAATCCGATGGCACATCTTCTGTAACCATTTTTAATCAAAACTAATTGACCTGGAGCTGTTTTTGGTTCTTAAAAAAACTGCCATTTTTTAAATGTCATCTGAGGAACAGTCACACATCAAGGGGGGGCTAGCGTTCTTCCCCCAAGTGCACGCCTCATCCAGTACGACTCAGCGCTGTCACTCGTCAGGGGAAGTGCGAGTGTGTGTGTGTGTGTGTGAGAGAGAGAGAGAGTGTGTGAGAGAGAGATCCAGAGAGAGAGAGAAAGAGACAAGTGTGTGTGGGACATTCCAAAGCGCAGACCTCTGAAATTGAGCAAGAGCATTTGAGGGAGGTCTTCTGTCCTCTCTTTCTCTGCTTTCAAAGTCACGGAACAACACAACACACACACACACACACACACACACACACACACACACACACACACACACACACACACCAGGAGTCATCGTCATCATCGGCCGGGAAGCCTCTCTCTGTTGTCATCTGTTACTAACACCTTTATCCTCGTGATTGTTGCCTTGGGTGGCAGCCGTACTTACCAGAAGTCATTCATCATAGAATGCTGAAAGCAGAAAAACAACCAGGAGCCATCAGGCACAGCCTGTCCTGGCCTCAGAAATCAGAAGAAAGATTTTTCTCTCCACCTGTTTTTTCCCCTTTGCATGCCATCTCCATCTCCATCTCCATCTCCATCTCTGTCTGTCTGTCTCCAGAAATGTTTTCTTTCTATCACATTTCCCTGTTTTTCTTTCTGTCAGCCTCTGTCTGTCTGTCTGTCTGTCTGTCTCTCTCTGTCTCTCTCTCTTTCTCTTTCTCTTTGTCAATTGATCTTTTTCTCTCTTTCTATGTCTGTCTTTCGCTCTATTTCTCACTTTCTCTCCCTTATTCAGATGTCCCATTCTCCTGTCCTCATTTTCCTTCTGCCTCTCTCTGTGTCTCACTCTATCCCTCACTCTCTTTCTGGTTATGTATCAATTTATCTCTTTCCCTGTCTGTCTGTCTTTCTGTCTCCCCCCTTTCTTTCTCTTCACCCCCCTCTTTTCTACCTTCTTTCTGTCTTGCTATCTCTCTTCTTTTGGCTTCTTGTTTATTTACTTGTCCTATTCTCTTTTGTCTTTCTTTACCTTCTACAGTATCTGTCTATTTCCTCTCTCTCTCTCTTTCTCCTACTGTCTCTGTCTCCTCTCTCTCTCTTTGCCTGCCTGTCTCTCTCTCTCTATATATATATGTGTCTCTTCTCTTTATTTCTCCCGTCTCTCTCTCTCTCTTTCTCTCTCTCTCCCTACTGCCCCCCCCCCTCCAGGCCCCCCATTCTCCCCTCTGCTGTAATGGCTCCAGGGTGAGTAGCGCAGTGTGGCGCGTTTTCCTCTGCAGACACACGCCCTGAGCAGCGCCGTGTGCGCCTGCCTGCCTGCTGCCTAAAACCACATGTAATTAACATTCCTGACATGCCAATAAACCTGAGTGAAAAACAGAGGGGGATCTAAAACAGGTGTGTGGATGTCTGCATT
>NC_055964.1:4060000-4065000 GCF_018492685.1 Alosa sapidissima
GTCTGAGAATCTCACAGGTCTGTGTCAGCAAATGTCTGCACTCCCAGACGCTCTGTCAGTAGACATGTGGGCTGTGACAAATGAACGGTCTCCTCCACCAGTGATGTGGTCATTTGGGTTTGTCTTCCACTCGTCCTACTCATTTATCTCACAAATGCTACATCTTTAGCAGGAGATAACTGTGGAAATGCACAGATGTAGTTGCAGCTTGCTTTATATGTGTTTATGTAATTATTTAGTTTATGTAATTATGTATTACATTATTGGCTTACATAATTGCCAAAGGGTTCTCCGATGTTTTATCTGTCCATGGCTCTGTCTGATCATATGTTGGCAAATCTCCATCACACACACGCAATTTTGTGTGCATGTGTGTTTGTGTTGCGGGGGCTGGTGTTGGAGGGGGGGCCCAATGAAAATGCTTGCACCTGGGCCCAGCACAGCTATGTTACGCCACTGCTTATTGCTTTTCTAAAACGGTTACTACATATATCTGGCAATAAAATAAAGGCACAGCAACAAGAAATGTAACAATTTATTCATAGATAATCATTCTTCCGCCAAAAAATATATTTCCTCTATCTGAATGGTTGCCAAGCAACATCGAGAAGCAGCTACTCTAACTTTTGAATGAATTTGTGGTAGCACAGTAGGCCTACTATAGAATAAAATGCAGCCAAGGTGTATGTTTGTGTGGATTTTACAACAGCATTGAACGTGATTCAGCCAATCATAATCAAGGACCGGAACTATCCGTTTTAGAAGAGTGCTTTTGTGTCAGAACCCCTTCTTTGCCCATCTGCACGGCCCCATCAGCGCAGTGTGACCTGACTGTCCTCTTGGCCACCCGCTTCTTTGTTTTGGGTGCTTGTTAGTTGTTTGTTTCTTTTCCGTACGAATCACTCTGATGTTTCTTACCCTTTTACAGAGAAAACAAGGATATTTGAAGTGGGAATGTGGAAGTAATTAAACCCCCCCCCCCCCCCCCACACACACACATACACACAAAAAACTACTAGCGTAATGACAGGGCGATTAACTCTTTTCAAATAATCCACGGAGCTCCTCTTTCTTTCCCCCTCTGTAGAAAATAGAACTCTCGTTTTTGAGTCTGTGGTGTGGTGTTGGGGCGAGTCCTTCCCTGTCTTGACTGCCGTTCTGTTTTCTAGATCTGTGCACGTTTTATAGGATTTTGTGGAAGTGGAGAGAGAGGAGTCGGGCAGGGTGTGTGTGTGTGTGTGTGTGTGTGTGGATAGTGGTGGTGCTGGTGGTGCGTGGTGTGTGTGTGTGTGTGTGTGTGTGTGTGTGTGTGTGTGTGTGTGGAGGGGGTTGGGATGGGGTGGGGTGGTGTAGTTAGCCTTTCATGAGGCTGTGGCTCTGTTTTCCATCTAGCGCTCAGATCCAACCACAACAAAGACGTCACGTGGCTGCACGAGCCTCAGTGGTCGCTCTGCAAACACGGGTGGGGTGGGGTGGGGTGGGGTGGGGGTGCATGGGGGGGTCGGGGTGGAAGAATTGTTACAAACAGTCAGTGCCGACACCTTTTGTCTTCTCCACTCCACTCATACACATTCACACTCTGAATGGACAAGCGCCCCATCCATCCATTCATCCATCCATCCATCCATTCATCTATTCATCTATCCATCCATGTTTTCTGCTCTTTTTTGTCGTTTTATTTCTTCCTATGCCTTGTTCTCTTTTTCTTCTCTCAAAGGCATCTCTACAACAGTCCTCCTTTACGACGGGCTCCCTCTCTCTCTCGCTCTCTCTCTCTCTCCCTCTCCCTTTCTCTCCCTCTCTCTCTCCCTCTTCCTCTCTCTCCCTCTCTCTCCCTCTCCCTCTCTCCCTCTCTCCCTCTCTCTCTCTCTCTCCCTCTCCCTCTCCCTCTCTCTCTCTCTCTCTTATCTCATCGTCCCATTTATAGCCTCTGCTTCCCTTTGCCGCCACAAGAAAATGACTGGCAGTGACCACATCAAACCCCCGCTGCTGCTGTGGTCGAACGCTGCCTCACCCTCTCCCTCACCCTCACCCTCACCCTCACCACGCCGCGCCCTCTCTCTTCCCGGCAGTCCGGCCTGGAAACTCTTTGGCTGCTCTCATCTCATCTCACCACCGGCCGCAACATGCGCCCCCCCCCCCCCCCCCCCCCCCCCCCGGAGGCCCAGCGTGCTGAAATGAACTACAGCAGAAGTGTCGCTCCTTGAGAGGGAGAAAGAGACAGAGAGAGAGAGAGAGTGAGAGAGAGAGTGAGTGAGACAGACAGAGGGGAAAAGAGAGGAGAGGGAGGGACAAGGAAGGGAAGGGAAGGAATGGGGTGAGAGAAAAAGAGTGTGTGAGAGAGAGAGAGAGAGAGAGAGAGAGAGAGAGAGAGACTGTCAGAGGGGGAAAAACTTTCAGTAGAAAAGCACCTCACATTTCTATCATTTTCCATCGAGTACTTTCCCCCTGATAGCAAGTGTACCTGATATGTAAGCACTTTCAGCTGCATTCCCTGTATGAAAAGTCTATTTGCATTATCATGTGTAGCATTTACATTCTTTCATTCCATTCATGGAGGCTGTTATCCAAAGCCACCTCCAGCACAGATATACATTTGTGTCAGTGTGTGTACTTCCTGGGCGTCAAGCTCATGACCTTAGCGTTGGCCCCTTACTCTTCCTCACTCACCAGATGTGAACACAGTATTCTGCTGATGGGCTCAGGGGTGATTCACGGCCACGTCGTCGTAACTGCCCCCAGACTTCCTCCCGTGTCCCAGCTCCCCCCCCCCAGCCTTGTCTGCCCTTCTGTGCTTCCTTACTCATGCTCACGTTACTCCCCCCACCCCCACAGACACAACCACACAAAGACACCACTGCCAGGCATGGTCTGTGTGCTTTGTTTATTATGTGAATCCATCCAGTTTTAATGTCACGGCCATATCTCCTGCTTTTACGTTGCTGCAGCTCTCTCTCTCTCGCTCGCTCGCTGCCACATGCGTGTCACATGAAGTGAATGGAGCACAGGCCGATGGTGAGATGAGTTTCATTAGCGATACTGACCGAGTCACTGAGGTGCCTCGTGGTGTCTACCGAGGGCACGGCTAATTTGAGGTACAGAGAGAGGAAACAGAGCGAGCGCAGAAGGTCGACATTTTTTTTCAACCATCGATGCCTCCACAGAGCTGAGACTCGCCACTGACACCTGAGTGGCCTTCATTTAAATATGGACGCCTCTCGAAAGCACAGTTTACTTGTGCCTTTTCTAATTGACCCTGACATTCAGGAAATGGGAGGGAAATTGCACCTTATTTCTTTTCCTAAATGGAAGGTGAATACGGATGTAAGTCCTCCTTGATTAGTGATCCACTGAGCCTTGTTGTTGTCCTCAAAATACCAGGCTGTGCTTGTGTTCAGACAGACCTCCTAGGGGATGTTTGAAGCACGGTTGAGTTGTATTTTTCCTCTTTTGTGTTGAACTTAAAAGTCTCTTTGAACAGCTGGGAACTGTCTTACACAGAGCCTAATGGTTTTATGAAGATTTAAAGCTGCATTACTGGATTGATGCTACATGTCAAGTTGTCTGCAAACTTCAGTATGGATTTTTTTAAAGACCAGTCTGAGGCCATGTTCAAAGCATTCAGAGCTGCCTTCGATGCGTCTGCACTCAGTCGATTGAAGAACGGATCACAGTTCTTTTGTTTAGAGTTCCGAGATGGACATTGGCGCCTTTGAGGTTTTGCTCACCCAGTTGGATAAAAATGAGGCGTTTCACAAGAACCACTGCTGCTAACCAAAGTAAATGGCAGGGAGTTGGACGCATGTAGTGCCAGGCTTGACTTGAAAGGAGCGAGAGCAAAACAAAAACATAACGACTCTAATATGAATTGGGCTGGATTTGGCCTAGATAGGACACAAATCAGACATGATGAATAGTGTAAAAGAAGGACTGTTTGGGGCTCTCAAGGATAGGGATCTCATTGGCACGCCAATAGTTTATTTTAACTCAGAAGCAGTCCAATATGCTGGTATTTTTGTAAAAAGAAATAGGAGGAAATTCTTTATGACAGTTCAGGAGATAAGACTATAGTTCTGCCATCTGCACTGTGTCTTTTGGTATCCTCACTCTGATCTTTGGTGATCTATGATGATCTATGAACAATGATGTTGAAAGAATAGTTTTCTAAAAAGAGGTGAACGTTTTCATAACCGCCAGTACTGACAGTTAATTACTCATAAGTCAATAAGGCATTTGAAGTTTCCCTAAATGTTCCAAAATTATGAACAAACTCACTCAGGAACTTTTTGTGTTGTACATTCACGAGGGGAAATATATTTCCAAGTTGGAAGTGAAGGCATTTTTGTACTGCCGATAAAATCTGAATGTATATTTAATCATAAACAGATATGTGATGTAAGGAACAGCAGTATTCATTGCCTGCTAGACGTGCGCACATTTCCACATTTCGTGTAGTATGCCAGAAGTGATTCATTGTATTCACTGCAATCGTTTTCTGGACAGATTTTGAATTACAAATCCATTTCAATGGCAAATCTGTGTTGTTGCTTTATTTACAGTAAATACTCATCCTTATTCCTATTGTGTCGACACAGTACCGCATCAACGATCGCCACTGCTTATAGAACTGAAAATAGGACATGTTTTTGTCCTACATGCGGGACTAAAAGGTTTTCAGTGGACCAAATCACAGCAGGACAGCAAATGATCTGATATCCCATTGCTGTGACTATTGTTCTGTTAGATAGTGTTTTGTTGTGTGTTAAAGTACTTCATTTATTGCGTGGTACTTCTAATGTTGATGATCTAGCATGTGAAGACGCATTCAAGTAGGAAGTTCATTGGACTTGGTGGACTATTTTTTACTGAAGCCCCTTTTTCATGGGTAAGTGAAACATATGTCGAGACAAAAAAAAATGTAATCGTTGAATCCGTATGTTTGTCTCCTTTTGTCCTCCGTACAGAGTGCTACACGGCCAACGGCGAGGACTACCGGGGTC
>NC_055964.1:4067500-4075000 GCF_018492685.1 Alosa sapidissima
ACTTAATAATGCCATTATTAGACTATCGATCATAATTTTAGCACTTCCATCTAATCCACAGTATTTTTTTTACAAATACAGATTAAAATATGTTCAATGTTTCTGTCTTGTAATCTTTTACGACATATGCATGTGCATACCTGTGTAATATACACATGTGCATACCTGAGTAATCTGTACAAAGCGGATAGCTACATGACACTCAGCACAGCTGCAAATATATATAATGTTTTTCCAAATTGCGGAGCCCACTGTAAGGATGAGTAATAATTTGACTGATGGTATTTCACTGCGCTAGGCCACAGATTTGCCTGCAAACAATTTATTAGGCTGTCTGCCAGTGGTGACTCATAAGGGAAGCCAAGGTCAACACTTTTATATTATTTAAAAGATAATAATGACAGTAATTGTGTTTTAAAGTATTCATTTCTTAAGAAATACTACACATTTGATGCTGTTTATCTAATTTGTAAATGGTGCACTGTCACTTTAAGCCCATTGTGCACTGTCCACACGTTCTCATAAAAATAATTTTTTACCAGCTCCGTTCAAATATAGCCTATGGCTAGTCCACAAACTCAAAAATTGTTTGTGCCACATGTATAGCACAATATTAACAATGATAAGCATGATATTAAGTTGGCACAAACAGCTTTCATTCCTTTGGAAAGAAAGAGAAGCATGTATGACATGATGCTTGCTTGACATTTTCTGTTTGCAATTAAAAGTGAATTATGAGCCTGGTAGCCAGTAGCCACCTAGCTACAGTAGCTGAGTGGAATGCGTTTCAATCGGCATATCATGTGCTTCATGTAAATAAATTATTGAATACTTCAAGACTCACCAGTTCCATTACACAAGGCAAAGACAACTCTTCATAATATTCTTGTCCACTTTCCAAATCACAGTGAGTGCAGCTATGTCATAGTGACCTGGATCTCATAGTTTATAACAGTATAGTAGACTAGTGAGAACCGGATAAATTCACAATCTCCTCTAATCTCGTACTTGTTGCTTCCACGATTTCTTTTTATATGTTTCTTATATTTAAAAGAAGATATCAATCATCATCAACAATGACAAGCCAGCTGGAACCTACTCGTTTTCTCTCCCTCTCGTGCGTGCTTAGATGTGTTCTCAATTAAATGCAGTAGCTTAGCATAAGTTTAAGTTGGATCTTAATGGAGAGGACTCGAAAAGTATCATCTTTATGTAACATGCTGTTGGTGCTTTTTGACAAACGTTCTCTAACAAGAGTGCAAATCAGTTTGCAGTAAAGCTACTAGTGATTGGCTAAATGTTGATCCTTCCTCTGTCTCTTGATGCCCTACACACAGTGCGTAACGCGTGTGAGGGTAGTGGAAGTAGGCTACTGAACTGTGCTCTGCCGCTTGTCTCCGCTATTTTTTTTATTTTTTTTAGTCGCAGGAAAGCGTCTCTGGGTTGACTGGTACACGATCAGGAAATTTAGTTTTTGATTCGAGACATGTCAAGTCATCACAAGTCAAAGAGGCAAAGTCCGAGTCAAGTCTTGAGTGAATAGTATTCAAGTCCAAGTCGAGTCGCAAGTCATGCCGAATTTTATCAAGTCAAGTATGAAGTCATTAAAATCATGACTCGAGTCTGACTCGAGTCCAAGTCATGTGACTCGAGTCCACATGTCTGGTAGACACACACACATGCACAGTAGACAGACACATACAGTAGATCCACACACACACACACACACACACACACAGACACACACACACACACACACACACATACACACACACACACACACACACACACACACACACACACATAGTAGACACACACACATGCACAATAGACAGACACATACAGTAGATCCACACACACACACACACACACACACACACACACATGTTTCCAAGTGACTGAGAAAGGGAGAGTGGAAGAGGGAGAGAGAAGGTGAGAGAGAGAGATCATCCCTTAAAGGGGAGATGCTGATAGTGTTTCTCCCCCCTTCCTCTTTTCTCTCCTTCTCTTTTTCTTTTTTACACCTCCCTTTTGTCTCTTTCACATACTCTCTCTCTCTCTTTCATTCTTTCTCTCACACATTCTCTCTGCACTTTCTTTCCAATCCTCTCTCTCCCTCCCTCTCTCTTCCTCTCTTCCTCACATGCACGTGCGCCCGTCCGTCGTGTGCCGACTGGATGATCTTTGAGTTTGAGTTTGAAGTGGGGTGGTGGCGTCTGACAGGTCTGAGGTCAGTAGAGCAGTGGAGAAAATTGCGGTAAATAAGACTGCATCCTTTCCCAATGTGTTGGAAGCCGAGATGACAAGTGGTGGTGAGCAGTGACTCAACAGGGACGACCCAACGCAGAGAGCACGCTAAGCCTTTGGAGGAGGCAAAGGCCACGGATTAATGTGAGGGCCAGCGGAGTCTTTCATGTTCCCCGCACCTCTGGGCTCTGTCACTGGGGCTCTAGTACTCTGTGCCTGGGTCTGGACCAGAGCGTAAAAACACACACAGACGAGAGGCTGAGATGTGCCAAAGGGAACCCATGGTTCCTCAGCTCCACGGAAAGACCCGTTTAGGCCTGTTTAGGCGTGGAACAACAGACAGATGAAAGTGCACAGATTAAAGGGAAGGTTGATGATAATGCATCACACTTGTTACATAATATCACACAGACAGATTTGCCTCATGTTCCTCTAGTTTGCTGCATATGCACAGAAGAAGGAGGAGGTTTATTTTATTGGCTATTGAGCTGAAATATCAATATCCTTTCACCAGAATCAAGGGCTATTTCATTTAAGGCTGGTTTAAATAACACAGATCCAAATGCTCCAATTAACTGCGGTTGTTCCAGTGCAGCATACGAAGGTTGTTTCTGACGATACGTTTGACGTTGTCCTGAACTCAAATTGAATCATCTGCAATTTGGCCATCAAAAGTGGGTCATCATTCAGAGAGATAGAGACTCTGTTGGTCTGAGCGAGCTAGTGTTTACTGATTGCAGGGCATGCGCTGTCTCCGTCGAGCCTTTGGCTCAGTACGGTCACGCTGTAGCTCCAACGTTAACGCTCTCTGGATTGTGTTCTCACTGAACCATTGACAGTCGAATTGCAAAGGCCCTTGCAGTGCTGGAAAGTTGGTAAGCCACAACAACGGAGCGGTGGAACGAAGAGTGAGAGAGAGGACACTTAGTGAAAGGGGATGATGAAAGTTCTGGTCAGATGATGGAGGATCGGGTAAAAAGCCCATCTGGAATGGATCTGGACGTGTCATGGCACTGATATTTCCCACTGTTCACTGCTGTCGAAGAGAGAGCACAGAACCAGCCTGTAAACAACAAACAACAAGGCGTCCCGAAACCTAATTGAGTGTTAGCTAAATCTTAAAATCTTCTAGTTTTAAAATTACTTCTCTTTACTTTTAATCAGGTTTTACCATAGTAAGGCTGTGTATTATTGAACAGACAGTATGCTAGGTGTAAACATTTATATCTCACAACTCAACCCAGTGTTGAAACAGTCTGGTTACTCAGCATCTAATGTCCTTAGCTCAGTTCTTAATTAGACGTTCTCTCACTGCAGGTAAGAAACAATTTTCTGGCTACACCACAAAATGTCTATTTTACCAGATTATAGTAATTACAAAATGTCTATTTTACCAGTAATAGACAGCTATTACTTATTTGTTGGCTCTGTGATATTGCTAACAGCATGATCATTTTTGGTTGTGGGATAGAGTCTTGAACGATCAGGGAAGGTTTCTGTGACTGTCTTATCCAATCACGTTGTGTAAGATAGGTTGCGAGAGCTTGTGGAAAATCTCTGAGAGTAGTATTCTCATCCAGTCATCAGGATGCCCTTTCAGGGGTTCACTGACCCGTAAATAAATTCTGTTACATACAACGTTCATCCAAAGATGGCCAAAGAAGATAACAAGCATCATTCAAAGATAGAGTGGTCATTGTACCGTGCTCCTGAAGCAATGTATTACAGTAAAGGTTGTATCAGCAATTTCAGGCCCAAAAAAGGCCCAAACATAAATGATCACATTCATCTAATCTTTCCTAACGATCCGCTAGCTGCCTGCCCCATAAGCAGGCCGTCAAAAAAACGTGTCTCTGTAGGCAGCCTAGGCTCCGAGATCTGTACACAAAAACAATTGCTACCAACAAGTGTTGGCAACCCACTCAAAGGCAAAATAAAGTGTTTCAACCAATAACCGACGAGATGTGCGTTTAGGAGAGTTTTAATTGCACGGGAGGGAGGGGGAGGGAGTAGCGAGCTAGCTCTCTGTTTTGTTTGAACATCAACAGAAGTGACGTATCCCCGCCATCGCTGATACAACCTTTGATTAGTTTGGAATTGTTACAGTAATGGCTCAGTCCAAAACTATATGTTGATTTCCTGTTTCTTGTGAGGAGCTTTTTTGACAGAAAGTGTATAGGATTATAGTTATGGACTTTAACCTTTAACCTGTATGTGATCAGATGTGTACTGTAACCTTATAGTTTAGTAAACAGCAGCTTGGTCACTTCAGTAGCCTCTGGTGCTGCAGCTTCTGCCAAGAAAAATTGTAAGGTAATTATGAGAGATGGCTGGAATGAAGGACAGTCAAAAAAAGGCAGAGCAGGGGAGAGATTTATAGAGGAGAAGTATCCCTCAACATCAGAGTTTGAATGCTTGGTGTGGTTACGTGCCATGGTGATAACTCAGGCTGGGAGGTACAGGTGGATATTTTTGTCCAGAGGAACAGATGTTTTTAAGCACTCAATCAGATGCAGATGGTTTGGACAGGGAGATGGAGCATATTTTATATGGAGCGTGTGTGTTTGAGCATGTGTGTGTGTGTGTGTGTGTATGTGTGTATGTGTGTATGCTTATGTGAGCCTGCCTGCAAGTGTTTTTATGTGTGTGTGTGTGTGTGTGTGTGTGTGTGTGTGTGTGTGTGTGTGTGTGTTTGCGTGTGTGTGTGTGTGTGTGTGTATGTTTGTTTGCATGTTTGTGTGAGTGAGTGAGTGCATGTGTGTGTGTGTGTGTGTGCTGAATGTTTATGTGAGTGAGTGTGTGTGAACGTTTGTGTGAGTGCGTGAGTGTGTGTGTGTGTGTGTGTGTGTGTGTGTGTGTGTGTGTGTGTGTGTGTGTGTTTGCATGTTTGTGTGAGTGAGTGAGTGCATGTGTGTGTGTGTGCTGAATGTTTATGTGAGTGAGTGTGTGTGAACGTTTGTGTGAGTGTGTGTGTGTTTGCATGTTTGTGTGAGTGAGTGAGTGCATGTGTGTGTGTGAACATTCTGAGAAACCTGGCAGTGCATCCCAATGTTGGCTTCTGCACACACACACTGTGGGGACATGAAAGGTAGAAGGGCCTGTGTTGTGAGGGGCCCTAATGACCCCAACATTTCATCTTTACGGCGCGGCGTAAAACAACAAACCCAGGTCCTAATCCCTACACTGAGCCCACATCAGCCACTGCAGTAGGAAAGGTCAAGAGACCCTCTCATGGTGCTATTTCCGCAATGTGCTCTCAGGCATTCACACACACACACACACACACACACACACACGACACAGCACGACACGACACAACACAACACAACACAACACAACACAACATAACACAACACAACACAACACCTATATACTTGTACTACAAACTGCAAACACACACACATACACAGTAGCTCGTTTAGACATGCACACACAAACACCCATAGACATAAACACACTCTCACACACACACACACACACGCACACACACACACACACACACACACACACACTCACAGGAGCACTCCCACATAAGCTACCGCACAAACACAGAGACATGCCAGACCCATGTTTGACTGTAGCGCCACTCCCCATTCACAGACCGCCTGCGTCACTTCCATATGGGTTCTGATGTTATTGTTTATACCCCAGAGACAAGAAATGCTATTTTGCTATTGACTTATAGGGGACCATTAGTTCTTCATACTGTAATGGGACACCTATGAAGTAGATCCAGTAAATAAGTTTAATCACCATTCCATATTAATACTCTTTGATGACTTGCCGGAGGAGATTCCACTGCTCTTCACGTCGTGGGGTCTTTTGCCTCCTCGTCAGCCATTAATTCTGTATATTAGGACACCTCAGTGGCCCTTCTCCCTTCAGATGTCACAAGCACCACCATTTCACCAAAGTTATAGCCACGGGTGGAGCCCAGCTCCGGCTATGACCTCCAGCCACAGAGCGGCTGAGATGAGCCAGATGGAGGCAGACATGGTTCATATATAATACTGTGGTGCTGTGGTGAGATGTACTATTATGGGTGTATATATATACTGTGGCGATGAATATATGTTGTAATGAAATATAGATAGTGGTAGATGTATGTGTTTATGTCTGGGTTCTGGGTGTATTATGGACTTGTGTCCTCTGTGTTTACTAGAGTGGGCAGTGTGATGTAGGTGTATGGGTGGATATACTACACCTGCTTAGAGTCTTTGTATACTGTATATCAGCTGTCCTCAGCCTCTTGTCCTTCTCTTTGTACAGTTGGGAAGATGAGGTATTGTGTGTGGTTGTGAGCCTTCACAAATAGACTTTTATTGGGCTGAAAGAACACTGGGACATTGAAACAGATACCCTTCTAGTTCTAGTTCCCACTGTTCCCAATGAGAGGTGGCTCCACAATGCATATTACAGTAATGTACATTCTACTGTTCCATGGAAAAAATAAGATTTATATCAGATTATTTGGATGAATTGCAAGGGCTAGTGGTAGTCTACACAGATACGTGTCACTCTGCCTAAGAAGTGATAGACCTATAATTCCCTGACATCAAAACCCTTTGAGGAGAACACAAGCCAGCAATGAAAAAAACATTACATCAGGGAGAGTAGTAGAGAGGGAGAGAATGAGAGAGAGAATGAGAGAGAGGAAGAATGAATGAAAGTATGAAGCATAAAAACCTCTGAACTTCTGCAGATTATGCTGCTTTTGGGCTGGTTCACTTTCATGTCGGCCATCGATACGACTCGTGAGCACACGCACAGGCTTAGGTGACCCTGAGGCATTTGGTGAGAAGTTACCGTGGTTACAGTGCCTGCACGTTCTGTTGAGCCCCTCTCATGTTTTTTTTTTCTTTCCTTTCTCCCTCTCCGTCTCCTTTTCTCTCCACAGGTTTCACATATATTTCACGCTGAGGTTTTACCAAGGCATGTGCTTTTATAGATAAGCAAGGCCAGATTTTTTAAAAGTTAATCATAAATTTTATGATTAGGAGAACTCAAAAGAACGGTTATTAGAGTTGGGGGGGAGTCTTTGAAGGGACGCCAGGTCCACACAGCTGCCCGTGTGAAGTTTCAGATGGTCCTTAGCGCCGAAACGATGACCAGCATGCTGTGGAGTTGGCACGGCCAGATGGCATTATAAAAAATGCCATCCTTTGTAACAGGGTGTTTCCAATACGCTGCCCATGAGAGGCTGCAGAGAAGTTTACTATCAATCCCATATGCGCATGCCATGGAGAGATACAT
>NC_055964.1:4085000-4087500 GCF_018492685.1 Alosa sapidissima
GGAAGAAGAGGAATAAAAAACCCTAAAAACACAACACACATCCAGAGTTGAAGGCCTCTTCTTTTGAAGCATTCTTTGTGGATTTCATTTGCAGAGCAGAGAAAAAAAGGAAAGCGTTGATATATCTTTGATGTGTGAGCCTGACAGTGGAAACTTGAGGAGAGAGAGAGAAAGAAAGAGGAAGCGTGAGAGAGAGAGAGAGGAAGAGGGAGAGAGGGAGAGAGAGAGAGAGCTCCCTGTAATTTGGTAATCCTAAAACAGACCACTGACCCGGGACAGGGGAGTGCTCTCTCTCCACTTCAAACAGAGGCGCTGCTGACCCAAACAGATTTCTGGCCTCACCTCTCTACAGAGTCTCCTCGTCATGAGGTTTCACTCTATGACCTATTCGCTCCTCTGGTGTGTGTGTGTGTGTGTGTGTGTGTGTGTGTGTGTGTGTCGCCTATGGCAGTAAATGAGTGAATAGCTGGTACAGGATTTCCCTAGAAGATCCCGAGGCTCTGGCCAAATCCTTTCTTTTTCCCTGCCATGTGTTATTCCCTTTATCTCTCTCCCTTTTTACCTCTCTCTCTTCCTCTCTCTCTCTCTCTCTCTCTCTCTCTTTCTCTCTGTTTCATTCTTCCTTTTTGTCTGCCTTTGTTTTTGTCTCATTGTCTCTCTGTCCCCTCTCTCCTTCTTTCCCCCATCTCTCCCTCTCTCTTTCTCTCCCTCCTTGTCTCTTTGGTCAGTCCGTCAGCAGTGTTGCCTGGCAGCAGGTTGTTGTTGTGATGTGAGCCAGCATGCCGCTGGGCCCACGTGACCTTTGACATCTGACCTCCCGTCGGGGGCGAATTCCTGGCAGGTACAGATGGCCAATATTGAAGACAGAGAGAGACCGAGCCCTCTAAAAGAGACCCAGAAAGCACCGGAAAGCGCTAGGCACTGGTCATATTTCACTCCTGTTCTCTTTAGCAGGAGGTGACATTGTCGGGTCAAGCCCAGCCACATGCAGGTCAGAAGCCTGGAACATTCTGAGTCTACTGAAAAGCAAACACCAAAGGCATGTTGGATAACACTGTTATCCATACATCCGTTGGTATGTACTATGAGTACAAAATAAGAGATTACTTAATAGCACCATAGTAGCCTGAACTTCCATAACTTTATACTGAACTGAGTTCCTAGCACTTCTGTAGTACTACTGAGTACAAAGTAAGAAAGTACTTACTAGTACCGTAGTAGCCTGTACAGTACTTGCATATTTCTATACTGAACTGAATTCCTAGCACTAACTCTAATTGCATGCACTTGTGTAGTACTATTGAAAACAAAGTAAGGAAGTACTTCATAGCATTTTGACAGTCTATTTTATGTAACCCCACAGTAAGCTGAATTCTCAGAACTAGCCTTAATTTTATGTTCTTTTGTAGTATGTACTACTAAGTACAGTGTAAAAGTAGTCAAAAGGGTTTCTACACCCTGTACTTGTTTGACCCCAAACCAGCCTCTGTTCCCAGCCCTAACCCTAATGCTATGTTATTGTAAAGTATCAGCATTACATTACAGTAGCCCGTGCCTCCCACTGTATTGCAGTGCACAATAGCATACCAAACACATAGCGCTGTTAAGGCGTAATGCAGGAGTGTGGTTGGCGGAGACGTTTAAGTTGGGTCGACCAGCAGCAACAGTGTGTGGGTGTCGGAGACCGCACTGTTGCCCGTCGGCTGGTTTCTCTGGGTAAACACGGGAGAGTTTGAGTGACAGGCGGGGAGGTGAACACCCTCAGGCCCTCTGCTCTCCTTCCTTCTCTGAGCGGCTGACTCATCTACGGTTTCAGCCCAGGCTCGAAAAACACTTCTAGAAGTTTCTGAGAAAGTGCGGGCTCAGGTGTTGTGTGCATGTGTGTGTCTGTGTGTGTGTGTGGTGGAGTTGTCATCATCATCGTTGTCAATCTTGCTCGGCGGCCTCACCTTTATCTCTCTCTCTCTTTCTCCTGCTTTCTCTCTCTCTCTCTCTTCTTTCACCTGTTTTAACGCGGCATGGTGGCAGGCCAGAGACGCACTTTAGATGTGAGGAGATTTACAGTAAAGCCCTGTGGGGAAATTAATTATGAATGGTCGACCGGGGGAACATTCGCAGGAAATTCCAAGCTGTTGCGGTTGCACTGAGAAAGCACCTGTGGACCTGGAGCCCTGGAGCCCATAACACAGTTAGGGCCTCACTGATTGTCAAGTAGCTGTAAATGATTCATGCGCCGGACCGACGGGAGTGTGAACAGGGATGATTTCAGCACAACACACTGCCTCTGATGACCCATAAACCATTCTAGTGGTGTAAGGTGTGATTTTGTTTTAGTGGGAAGCAGCAGATCCATCCATCCACCCCCCCCCCCAATCCCTGCTCCTCTCTCAGACGCTATGTGCAAGGCCCACAGGATAAACATGCCCCCACAGACTCTCCCTTTTTTCCCTCTCCCTCTCTCCCTCATTCTCTCTCACTCTCTCTCTCTCTCTCTCTCTCT
>NC_055964.1:4090000-4092500 GCF_018492685.1 Alosa sapidissima
CTATTGTTTTCAGAACTCCTTTGAGGAAGACAGTCTGTCTTATTAATCATGATATGACTTTGTCTTTTTTCCTTCTCTTTTATTCCCTCCTTCACCCCTCGCCCCACCTCCAAACCATCACCCTTTCTCTTCTCCTCTTTCTCAACCCCCTCCTCTTCTCTCTCCATTCCTTATTTCTGTCTCTCTCTCTCTCTCTCTCTCTCTCTCTCCGTCAGAAAAAAAGAACTAAAAATGTGGCTGGCTGGGCGCGTGGTGCTGGGCGTGGTAAGGGAGGAGATGCCTGTCTGTTAAGCAGAAATATATTTTGGAAAGAGAAACACCCATGGTCCCTCCGCAAAACTCCCTCCAGATGTCATTGTAATTTATGTCTGTAATTACCTTTTTTAATAACACAGCGAGAGAGGGAGAGAGAGAGAGAGAGAGAGAGAGAGAGAGAGAAAAAAGCCCTTGGTAGACACGTTTGCTGCATTCACAAAACATTGTCATGTTTGATGTTGTTTTGTTTGTTTTCTTGGTGTGTTGTCTCTCTCTCTCTCTCTCTCTCTCTCTCTCTCTCTCTTTCCATTTCTCTCCCTCACACACACACACTCCACACTTACTCACTCACTCTCTGCCAGTGCAGACTGAAGCCCTAAGCTGCCCTTGCCCTTGCTATGCCTGCTGTTCCCCTGGAGCAGTGTTGTCTTCCCAGACTGCAGCAAATCTTCATGTCGTATAACAAAACATGGCTGAGCCAATGCGACAGTGGAATGTGAACAATGGCGCGCAACGGTTGCGCTCACTAACAGAGACGGTGGATGAAGGTGTTGTGCGGTTTCCATAAAAGTTCATCTCTCCACATGGTGTGTCTCACGACGTGTGTGAGATCTCCGCAGGACTCCGCTATGACCCAGCCAGTTTGGAGTACGGAGCACTAACCCAGCTCATGTTAGTGCGTCTTCTCACCTAGAGGCTTGTTAAAGCCAAATTCCATCCCTCGCTTTGAAGTCTCTCTCTCTCTCTCTCTCTCTCTCTCTTTCTCACTCAGACAAAGATGTTTGTACTTGTTCCGCCTGTTTAGCAGATGTAGAGCCTGTGTGCTTACTTAGTTTTTTGTAGAATTATGCTGATGTAAAACAGCCAGCGTGGCTCTGGAGTTCACACTGGCCTGCCTCTGACTGCTACTACTCCTGCTGCTGCTGGTGATGGAAGAAAATCTTCCAGCTGCACTGATGAGATGATGAAAGGTTAAAGGCGGATAAATTGACAGTGGTGTGCAATCTTGCTGTCAGAGGACAGGGAGAAGCTTTTTGCCTTTAATCTGAAAAGATGCCTGAAGAGGCATTTGTCCTGCTTTGAACACTGGGGGCAAATAAGGCCAGGGGGTGTGTGGTTGGGGAGGGGTGGTGGGTGGGAGAGAGGCCATTGAAGCACTGCAGTACCTCAAATGTGTCTGTCTACTGCCTGGAGAAACTCCTGTGCCAGAAATAGATGAGTCCGATGAAGGACAGAGGAGGAGAAGATAAAAACATGTCACTTCTTTCCCAAGAACATGAATTGAAATAGCACACATGCCTGGCTCGACTTTGGGATTCAAATCTCCTCCTACCAGAGATGTATGTTACCGGACCATTTCAGTTTGATGTTAAATTAGATAAGAGTTTGGTGCCTGTGGATGTGGAGGTTGTGCTGAATGTCAGTTGAAGTCTACATAAAAACATCACGACTGTGCTCATCTATGTTCGCTTTGGAGAAAAGCGTCTGCCAAATACCCTAAACATCAACATACACCTGTTCTGTCATCTCACTGCAGCTGCATGGCAGAATTATGGTCTGAGCATAAAGCATGTTGCCTGTTTAAATCACACAGATGGACACAAGCATACAAACACACCCCCACACAGACACAGTGCACGAGGTCACACAGCTCACTCACACAAATACACACACACAGACACACATACATACACTCATACACATACACACTCTAGCACAAATAAATTAAGCAAAACATAAATGTTCTTTCAGAAAACAGCAAACGACAGTCTGCGGTATGCTTTTGTATTTGTGTGTGTGTGCGTGTTTGTGTGTATGTTTGTCTGTGTGTATGTGTATGTGTGTGTGTGTGTGTGAGTGTGTGTGTCAGCCTCAGACTGACCATTTGAACCTCTGGCAGAAGCGCCAGACAACCTCACCCAGCTCGCATTTCATCTTTACGCAAACATGGCGGCATCTCTGGCATCTGGGCGGCATGCAAAAAAACAACATGCCACCGCGTTTACATTGGCAAAGCCTAGGAGCGCGGGGCCCTGTGTGTGTGGTCTGCGCCATTGTTTTTGGATACATCCCTCTCTAAACAAAACAGGAGGCAGCCATTTGCATCCAACTGATGCCTTGGGAGAGGAGGAGGAAGCACACGTGTCCTGACACGATGCTGCTCATCAGAGCTGCTGACAGAAAATTCTGGAAAGTTTGACTTTCCATTTCATTAGTGTGGAACGTTCCTGGCAGAAGTAGTTGA